>NC_091151.1:60109731-60181321 GCF_040958095.1 Procambarus clarkii
AGTCTCTTCTCTCCAGATGTGTTACTAGGTTTTTTCTCATAATCTTCTCCATCACCTTGCATGGTATACAAGTTAAGGACACTGGCCTGTAGTTCAGTGCCTCTTGTCTGTCACCCTTTTTAAATATTGGTACTACATTAGCAGTCTTCCATACTTCTGGTAGGTCTCCTGTTTCCAGTGACCTACTATACACTATGGAGAGTGGCAAGCTAAGTGCTCCTACACACTCTTTCAATACCCATGATGAGATTCCATCCGGCCCAACAGCTTTTCTCACATCCAGCTCCAATTGGTGCTTCTTGACCTCATCTCTTGTAATTTCGAACCTTTCCATGGTCACCTGGTTTGCTGCCACCTCTCCTAGCACCGTGACTTCTCACTGTTCTATTGTAAAGACCTCCTGGAACCTTTTGTTGAGTTCTTCACTCACCTCTTTGTCGTTCTCTGTGTTCCTGTCCTCGCCCACCCTAAGTTTCATCACCTGTTCCTTCACTGTTGTCTTCCTCCTGATGTGACTGTGTAGTAGCTTTGGTTCGGTCTTGGCTTTATTAGCTATATCATTTTCATACCTTTTCTCAGCTGCTCTTCTCACACTAACATACTCGTTCCTGTTTCTCTGGTATCTCTCTCTACTTTCTGGTGTTCTGTTATTACGGAAGTTCCTTCATGCCCTTTTGTTCAGCTCCTTTGCTCTCATACATTCCCTATTAAACCACGGATTCTTCCTTTGCTTCTCTGTTTTTTTTCTGTTGGGCTGGGACAAACCTGCTTACAGCCTCCTGACATTTTTGGGTGACATAGTCCATCATGTCTTGTACAGACTTGGTTCCGAGTTCTGTGTCCCAATGTATATCCCATAGGAATTTATTCATCTCCTCGTAGTTTCCCTTTCGGTACGCCAGCCCTTTGTTTCCCAGTTCTTTTTTGGGGGTGATAATTCCTAGCTCAACCAGGTACTCAAAGCTCAATATACTATGATCACTCATTCCCAAGGGGGCTTCCAACTTAACTTCCCTTATATCCGACTCATTTAGGGTAAATATCAGATCAAGCAAGGCTGGTTCATCCCCTCCTCTCGTTCTTGTCGGTCCCTTGACGTGTTGACTTAGAAAGTTTCTTGTTGCCACATCCAGCAGCTTAGCTCTCCATGTGTCTGGGCCACCATGTGGGTCTCTGTTCCCCCAATCTATCTTTCCATGGTTGAAGTCTTCCATGATTAGTAGCCTGGATCCGTTCCTGCTAGCCACAGAAGCTGCTCTCTTTATTATATTGATGGTGGCCAAGTTGTTTCTATCATATTCCTGTCTGGGTCTTCTGACATTCGGTGGGGGGTTATATATGACTACTACTATAATTTTCTGTCCTCCAGTTGCTATGGTGCCTGATATGTAGTCACTGAAACCTTCACAGTTCTGAATTACCATCTCTTCGAAACTCCAACCTTCTCTTAGTAGCAAAGCTACACCACCTCCTCCTCCTCTCCCTTCTCTCTCTTTCCTCACTACATAGTAGCCCTGTGGAAACACTGCGTTTGTTATGGTGTTTGTTAGCTTTGTTTCTGTGAGTGCTATTATGTCTGGGTTTTCTTCTAGTGCCCATTCTCCGAGTTCACTTGTTTTATTAGTAATTCCATCTATGTTAGTGTACATTGCCTTGAAGTTCACTTTCTTCAGTTAATTTTCTTGTCCCTTTCTTGGCGAGCATTCTGATGGTGTGGGAAGCTTTTCAGTGGGTGAGATGATCTGTGAGGTGGTTTGCAGGGTTTCAGGGGAGTTTGGGGTGAGGGGTGGGGGTTTCATGGAAGGGGGGACAGGTAGGGTGTGGGTTAAGGAGATAGGAGGGACATGGAGGATACGGGGTGAGGGGGGAGGAGGGATAGGGAGGGTATGGGATGAAGGGGGAGGGGGGACAGGGGGGAAAGGTGGGAGGAGGGACATGATGGGAATGGGGAAGGGATGACAGGGTAAGAATGGGGGGGGGGGGGAGGGAGGGTTGGGTGGGGGCAGGTAGGGTGAGGGGAAGGGAGGGTTTCTAGGCAGAGGGGGGTGGTGGGGTTGCCCTCCCCTCTGGTGTTGCTAGGATGCTGGTTTTGGGTTCGCCTCTTGTCTCTAGGACTGTTGTGTTGGGGGCTGAGATTTCCTGGTTTGCTTCTCCCTCCCTGCGCTTCCTCCTTGCTTCTGCTGCCCTGGCTCTCTCCTCCTTCGTCCTGTCCCTCTGCAGGAATACTTTCTTGTATCCCTCCACATGCTGCAGTCGACTCTTCCTTTCGAGAATATCCTCCTTCGTGGTTTCGTTTGTAAACACCACCTTTACAAGTCGTGTTACGAACCCGGATCCAGCGTCCGAGCACGGAGCAGTAACGACCATGCCATCTGTGGGTCAGCTCCCGAAACCCCCGCCAAACGGACGACGACACCTGGTAAGGACGGCGAATACCGGCCACAAGGACAAGTTTCCAGTCCCGTTCAGCACTCTTCACCTCCGCCACTGACCTCTGGTGAGGTGGTGCTCCGACGACAGCGCCATCTATGGACTGGATACGTCAGGTGTTTGTGCCCGAGCCCGTAAGTGAGGTGTTTTAGTGTCCCAGTTATTGATGACGTGTCTGCTTACAGAGCCGACCTGGGACTGCTGTGATGGAAGTGGAGTCAGTCTACCCGAGGCAGCCAGTCTCCATACCTTGAACCTTGCTGCAGCTGTTGTGAAGTCGTCCCCCCGGAAGAACACTGTGGTGTGTTAGCCTGCCAGTGGAGTGGCAGTAAAAGGATTTACCCGGGACCGACTGTTGGAGACGATCATCCACTGGGGTACTGAAGACAGGAGAGTGATTTGTGGTGTCACACGAGGCTCCTGTCTAGGGCGTTCCCCTTTTATCGTTCGTGGAGTGGCCGTACCAGCCTTGTTGGCTCAGAACCTGCCAGCAGACCAGCTGGACGTGTGGTTGACGGCCTCCACGGCGGTGCCCCCAGTGGACATGAGTTTTGGCTGACCTGTGGCCAGGGTAGGCTCAGCTTCTTTGAAGAATTCGTTGTGTGGCCACGAAGAAAGCACCAAGGATTCGGCACCGAGAGTTATGGCACCAGCGTCTTCAGCAGAAGACATCGATTGTGGATTAATCCCCTTGTAAAGTGTTAATACCCCTCCCCCTTGTGCACTCTTTTATTTTATATATTTAATCGGTGATGGTGTTAATTATAATATTAAGTTCTTAACTTTCTTTCCCTACTCCCTTTTAAGTTACTTGCGTCACGGATCTCATCCCTTGATAGCCACTACTGGCTTGGGAACGGATATATATATCTGACTCTAACAACATCAGAGTGAGAACCCCGTTGCGTCCCGAGAGGGCCGTAACAAGTCGGTTTCTGTCCTTGTTGTACCAGCCCAACCTGAAAACCTTCTCAATGTTTCTTTCAGCCCCTTCCTTCTGTAACCCCTTCAGTAGCCCCTGTACTGCCTCTCTATCCTTGCTATTCCATTCTTGCCTGTTGGATCCATCCTGTTCTTTTATGCCTACAACTACCACTGATCTTTTCCTCTCCAGCAGTTGAGTGGTGCACCTTGCTGCTTCCTGTGAGGTGGCTGCTTGCATCGCTACCTCCCTCACTGTGTCCATTGCTTCTGAGCTCTTTTTCAGTATGTCTGCAAATGTTTCAGGTACAGAGGCATTTCCTTCCAATGTAACATTCCCACCTTCCCTTTGGATGATAATTTGATGCTCGGTCTTTTTATTTTTTTCTGTGAGGGATTTGATCTCCTCTCTTGCTGATGTCAGCTCACTTTGCAGGTTGTTAATTGTAATCTTCATTTCCTGTATCTCCTTCCTGAATCCCTCCAGAACTTGGGTTAACATGTCCCTCGTTTGATCAATTTGGCTGTTCCCTGTGTCCCCTGTTGCGTCCACCTGCCATGTTACCCTTGTCAAGAGAGAGAGAGCAAGAGACAGAGCAAGAATAGTCCTAGTGTGAGTGGGTGTGGTGGGGGGGGGAGTGTTTTGGGAGAGTGGGAGTGGTGGTGGGGGGGGGGAGTGTGTTGGGAAAGTGAGATGGTGGGTTAAGAGATGGGTGAGGTGTAGTCTTCAGATTACGGCGGGTGGGGGAGGATTAGCGGCTTATCTGGGTTCCCAGTGAGCTCACAGTTGCTGTCCCTGTTACCTGTCTACTACGATTGTATTATTACGATTGTATTATTGAATGGAATGCAATGGTGTCTATGATATGATATTATATAAACCTTGTACACTGTTGCAGACTTATGAGAGACACTTACCAGCCAGCCCCCCACAAGCACTATAGGTGAATACACGGCGTGTCGTCGGTAATCCTGTGAGGTCTTCAGGTCTCCACTTGTGTCCCGGCTGATGCGACTGATGCTTCCTCAAGAAGTCGATATTCACTAGCTATCTTCTCTAAATTCACTAAAATAATTCACCACGAGATGTGATCAATGTGTTGCATAACAATGCCACTGTTCAATTTTCACTGTCCCGATTCTCACTGCACAGTACACCCGCTCCCTTGAACCCTATTGTTCCCTCGGTTAACGCGACCGCTGACCCTACACGTCTGCTCACGATCAAAGCTGACCCAAGACTCAAGACCCAAGTGTGTGTGTGTGCGCGTGTGAGTGTGTGTGTGTACTCACCTAGTTGTACTCACCTAGTTGTGTTTGCGGGGGTTGAGCTCTGGCTCTTTGGTCCCCCCTCTCAACCGTCAATCAACAGGTGTACAGATTCCTGAGCCTATCGGGCTCTGTCATATCTACACTTGAAACTGTGTATGGAGTCAGCCTCCACCACATCACCCCCTAATGAATTCCATTTGTCAACCACTCTGACACTAAAAAAGTTCATTCTAATATCTCTGTGGCTCATTTGGGCACTCAGTTTCCACCTGTGTCCCCTTGTGTTAAATAGACTGTCTTTATCTACCCTATCAATCCCCTTCAGAATCTTGAATGTGGCGATCATGTCCCCCCTAACTCTTCTGTCTTCCAGCGAAGTGAGGTTTAATTCCCGTAGTCTCTCCTCGTAGCTCATACCTCTCAGCTCGGGTACTAGTCTGGTGGCAAACCTTTGAACCTTTTCCAGTTAAGTCTTATCCTTGACTAGATATGGACTCCATGCTGGGGCTGCATACTCCAGGATTGGCCTGACATATGTGGTATACAAAGTTCTGAATGATTCTTTACACAAGTTTCTGAATGCCGTTCGTATGTTGGCCAGCCTGGCATATGCCGCTGATGTTATCCGCTTGATATGTGCTGCAGGAGACAGGTCTGGCGTGATATCAACCCCCAAGTCTTTTTCCTTCTCTGACTCCTGAAGAATTTCCTCTCCCAGATGATACCTTGTATCTGGCCTCCTGCTCCCTACACCTATCTTCATTACATTACATTTGGTTGGGATAAACTCTAACAACCATTTGTTCGACCATTCCTTCAGCTTGTCTAGGTCTTCTTGAAACCTCAAACAGTCCTCTTCTGTTTTAATCCTTCTCATAATTTTAGCATCGTCCACAAACATTGAGAGAAATGAATCGATACCCTCCGGGAGATCATTTACATATATCAGAAACAAGATAGGACCGAGTACAGAGCCCTGTGGGACTCCACTGGTGACTTCACGCCAATCGGAGGTCTCACCCCTCACCGTAACTCTCTGCTTCCTATTGCTTAGATACTCCCTTATCCACTGGAGCACCTTACCAGCTACACCTGCCTGTCTCTCCAGCTTATGTACCAGCCTCTTATGCGGTACTGTGTCAAAGGCTTTCCGACAATCCAAGAAAATGCAGTCCGCCCAGCCCTCTCTTTCTTGCTTAATCTGTGTCACCTGATCGTAGAATTCTATCAAGCCTGTAAGGCAAGATTTACCCTCCCTGAATCCATGTTGGCGATTTGTCACGAAGTCCCTTCTCTCCAGATGTGTTACCAGGTTTTTTCTCACGATCTTCTCCATCACCTTGCATGGTATACAAGTCAAGGACACTGGCCTGTAGTTCAGTGCCTCTTGTCTGTCGCCCTTTTTGTATATTGGGACCACATTCGCCGTCTTCCATATTTCTGGTAGGTCTCCCGTCTCTAGTGACTTACTATACACTATGGAGAGTGGCAAGCAAAGTGCCTCTGCACACTTTTTCAGTACCCATGGTGAGATCCCATCTGGACCAACCGCCTTTCTAACATCCAGATCCAGCAGGTGTCTCTTGGCCTCCTCTCTCGTAATTTCGAACTCCTCCAAGGCCGCCTGGTTTACCTCCCTTTCTCCTAGCACAGTGACCTCACCCTGTTCTATTGTGAAGACCTCCTGGAACCTCTTGTTGAGTTCCTCACACACCTCTCTGTCATTCTCTGTATACCTGTCCTCGCCTGTTCTAAGTTTCAATACCTGTTCTTTCACTGTTGTTTTCCTTCTGATGTGACTGTGGAGTAGCTTTGGTTCGGTCTTGGCTTTGTTTGCTATATCATTTTCAAAATTTTTCTCTGCTTCTCTTCTCACCCTGACGTACTCATTCCTGGTTCTCTGGTATCTCTCCCTGCTTTCTGGTGTTCTGTTATTCCGGAAGTTCCTCCACGCCTTTTTGTTCAGTTTCTTCGCTTCCATACATGCCCTATTATACCATGGATTCTTCTGTTGCTTCTCGGATTTTTCCCTTTGGGCCGGGATGAACCTGTTTACTGCCTCCTGACACTTTTGGGTAACATAGTCCATCATACCCTGTACAGACTTGTCTCTGAGGTCTGTGTCCCAAGGTATTTCACTTAGGAAACTTCTCATCTGTTCATAATTCCCCTTTCGGTATGCCAGCCTTTTGATTCCTAGTTCTTTTTGGGGGGAGATAAGTCCTAGCTCTACCAGGTACTCAAAGTTCAATACACTGTGGTCACTCATTCCCAAGGGCGCTTCCATCTTAACTTCCCTTATATCCCATTCATTTAGGGTAAATATCAAATCAAGCATTGCTGGTTCATCTTCTCCTCTCATTCTTGTTGGCTCTTTGGTATGCTGGCTTAGAAAGTTTCTTGTTGCCACGTCCAGCAGCTTAGCTCTCCATGTTTCTGGTCCTCCATGCGGGTCTCTGTTCTTCCAATCTATCTTCCCATGGTTGAAGTCTCCCATAATTAGTAGTCCAGATCCATTCCTGCTAGCAACAGAAGCTGCTCTTTCTATTATGTTAATGGTGGCCATGTTGTTTCTATCATATTCCTGTCTAGGTCTTCTGTCATTTGGTGGTGGATTATATATGACTGCGACTATAATTTTTTTCCCTCCATTTGTTACAGTACCTGCTATGTAGTCACTGAAACCTTCACAGCCCTGAATATCCATCTCCTCAAAATCCCAGCCTTTTCTTACCAGCAGAGCTACACCACCCCCACCTCTTCCTTCCCTCTCTTTCCGCATAACATAATAGTCCTGTGGGAACACTGCATTTGTTATTGTTTTCGTGATCTTTGTTTCTGTGAGGGCTATTATGTCTGGGTTTTCTTCTAGTACCAGTTCTCCAAGCTCATTTGCTTTATTTGTAATTCCATCTATGTTAGTGTACATCGCTTTGAGGCTCACTTTCTTCTGTCCCTTCTCAAATCGCCTCCTTGGTGAGTGTTCTGCTGGTGGGGGAGGCTGTTCCATGGGTGTGAGGACCTGTGAGGTGGGTAACAGGATCTCAGAGGATACTGGAATGAGGGGCGGGGGATCCAGTGAAGGGGGAGGGACAGGGAGGGTATGGGGTGAAAGGGGAGGGAGGACGGGAAGGAAAGGGGGGGAGGGAGGACTCGGGAGGAGGGGAGGGGTAGAAGGGTGGGGATTGAGTGTGTGGGAGGGAGATTTGGCTGAACTTTTGAGTGGGGGCAGGGAGGGTTTGGGGTAGGGGGGTTTTCTATGCAGAGGAGGGAGGCGGGGTTGTCCTCCCTTCTGGTGTTACTGGGTAGCTGGTTGTGGGTTCCCCCCTCGCCTCTGGTGTGTGTGTGTGTGTGTGTGTGTGTGTGTGTGTGTGTGTGTGTGTGTGTGTGTGTTTGTGTGTTTACTAGTTGTGTTTTTACGGGGGTTGAGCTTTGCTCTTTCGGCCCGCCTCTCAACTGTCAATCAACTGTTTACTAACTACTTTTTTTTTTTTCCCCACACCACACACACACACACTCCAGGAAGCAGCCCGTGACAGCTGACTAACTCCCAGGTACCTATTTACTGCTAGGTAACAGGGGCATTCAGGGTGAAAGAAACTTTGCCCATTTGTTTCTGCCTCGTGCGGGAATCGAACCCGCGCCACAGAATTACGAATCCTGCGCGCTATCCACCAGGCTACGAGGCCCCTGTGTGTGTGTGTGTGTGTGTGTGTGTGTGTCTGTGTGTCTGTCTGTGTGTGTGTCTGTGTGTGCGAGAGTGTGTGTGTGTGTGTGTGTGTGTGTGTGTGTGTGTGTGTGTGTGTGTGTGTGTGTGTGTGTGTGTGTGTGTGTTTATTGTGGGGGTGGCACGGTGGGGGGGTTGGGTTAACTGGTGGAGGGATGGAGGTAGAGGGAGAGAGGGAGAGGGGGAGTGAAGGGGAGTGAGGGAGATTGAGGAAGAGAGGGAAATAGGCAGAGCGGGGAGGGGGGGGGAGAGGAAGGAGGACAATCAGGGGGGTGAGGGATGGAAGGTCAAGTCCCAGTGGTGAGGTGTGAGGTTGGTGGTAGGCTGGTTTGTGTGTGCCTGCGTGTGTGTGTGTGTTTACACTGGCGTGTTATGGTGAGGAGGGGGGGTGGGGTAGGTCTAGTCAGGGGCGGTGTAATGTAACACACAGGTGTGAGAAACTAGTACCAAGCTGAGGCTCTTGAGCTACTTTTTCTGATTTTAATTAACTTATGTTCAAAGCTAATTACTATATAAAAAACACTGTACACCTTGTATGACTGACTTTGAGAGGCACTCACCTCCGAGTAAGCATCCCACAGCACAATTAGGTGATTTATGAAGCGATGTCTGCCTTAATTGTTGACGTCTCCGCCAGAGGTCCTCCCACGTGGTGGTCCAAGCTCTTCCCTTCTCAGGCCTCTGGTGCCACCGTCTTGCCACAATCTCGTTCTTTTTCAATTTTTTTCTTATCAAACGTTATAAGAATTCACTATGTTGCGTTATCACTGCGTTGCTGTACCCTTCATATGACCAAAATCTATGTTTTGGTCTCACTGGTACGTAAATATCCCGAGAATATTGAAGTAATTCGCAGACCGCTGTCCTACACTTGTTCACTGACCGCCGTCCTACGCCTGCGACTACCACGTCCTACTACGTGTGTGTGTTTTTGTGTGTGTGTGTGTGTGTGTGTGTTTGTGCGTGTGTGTGTATGTGTGTGTGTACTCACCTAGTTGTACGCACCTAGTTGTGCTTGCAGGGGTTGAGCTCTGGCTCTTTGGTCCCGCCTCTCAACCGTCAATCAACTGGTGTACAGATTCCTGAGCCTACTGGGCTCTATCACATGAAACTGTGTATGGAGTCAGCCTCCAGCCTGGAGTCATATCACTGCCTAAGGCATTCCTCGGGTTAACTACTCTGACACTGAAAAAGTTCTTTCTAACGTCCCTATGGCTCATTTGGGTACTCAGTCTCTACCTGTGTCCCCTTGTTCGCGTACCTCCCGTGTTAAACAATTTATCCTTTTCTACCTTGTCAATTCCTCTGAGAATTTTGTAGGTTGTGATCATGTCTCCCCTTACTCTTCTGTCTTCTAGTGTCGTGAGATGCATTTCACGCAACCTTTCCTTACAACTCATGCCTCTTAGTTCAGGGACTAGCCTAGTGGCATACCTCTGAACTTTTTCCAGCTTAGTCTTGTGCTTGACAAGGTACGGGCTATATGCTGGGGCCGCATACTTCAAGATTGGTCTGACATATGTGGTATACAATGTTCTGAATGATTCCTTACTCAGGTTCCTGATGACTTGTTTTGATGCTAGCCAGCCTCACGTATGCCACAGATGTAATTATTCCTATGTGGGCTTCAGGAGACAGGTTTGGTGTGATATCAACTCCTAAATCTTTCTCTCTGTCCGTTTCATGAAGTGCTTCATCTCTCATTCTGTATCCTCTGTCAGGGCTCCTGTTTCCACCGCCTAGTTTTATTTTCTTACATTTACTCTGGTTTAACTTTAGTAGCCATTTGTTGTGCCATTCATTCAGTTTGTCTAGGTCATCTTGTAACCTCATACTATCTTATTCTGTTGTAATCCTCATATTTTTGGCATCGTCAGCAAACATTGAGAGAAATGATTCTGTATCCTCTGGGAGATCATTTACATATATCAAAAACAGTATAGGTCCAAGGACTGACCCCCTGCAGCACTCCACTGGTGACGCCTCTCCAATCTGAGACCTCACCCCTCACAGTGACTTGCTGTCTTCTGGTGCTTAGGTACTCCCTTATCCAATGGAGTACCTTCCCTTTCACTCCTGTCTACATCTCCAGCTTTTGCACCAGCCTCTTATGTTGCACTGTGTCAAAGGCTTTCTGGCCATCCAAAAATATGCAGTCTGCCCACCCCTCTCTTTCTTGCCTGATTTTTTTTTTTTTTTGCCTTGTCGTAGGATTCAATTAATCCTGTGAGGCAGGACTTGCCATCCCTGAACCTATGTTGATGCTGTGTTACAAAGTTCTTTATCTTCAGATGATCCACTAGCTTTTTACGCACAAGCTTCTCCAACAGCTTGCATGGTATGCAAGTTAGAGACATTGGTCTGTAATTCAGTTCCTCTTGTCTTTCCCCTCTGTATATCGGAACTACATTAACCTTCTTCCAAATTTTTGGCAATTCCCCTGTTACCAGTGATTTGTTATACATTATGGAGAGTGGAAGGCACCATACTTCTGCTCCTTCCTTTAGTATCAAAGGGGAGATTCCCTCTGAGCATATAGACTGTGTCACAACCAACTCTAGTAAAAGCTTCCTTCCATCCCGACTGGTACTCTCACACTCTTCTAGTTGTGCCTGGTTAACTATTTCCTCTCCTATCTCTGGTACTTCTTCTTGCTCTAATGTGATAACCTTTTTGAATTTGAATTTCGTATTCAGTTCCTTGCACACTTCCTTGTCATGTCATTTGTAGTGAATCTGTCTGCCCCTATCCTCATTTTCATTACCTGTTCCTTTACTGCTCTTTTCTCCTGATGTGGCTGTGCAGTAATTTAGGTTGAGTCTTTGCCATGCTTGTGATGTCATTTTCGTATAGCCCTTCTGCCTCTCTTCTCAACCTGACATATTCATTCCTGGCACTCTGGTATCTTTCTCTGCTCTCCAGTGTCCGGTTATTTCTGTAGTTTCTCCACGCCCTTTTACTTTGCTGCTTAGCTAGCCTACATCTCTGATTAAACCATGGGTTTCTCATCTGTATTTCATTCTTATCCTTTTGAACCGGGACAAACTTGTCTGCTGTCTCCTTACACTTCTGCAGACATATATTATTAAATATGACCGAAAAAATAAGATTAATAATTCTAACACGAATTTTCTTGATCTTTCGTACGATTCTTTTCACTGTTGGTGGTAATTCAAAAATCAATTCTCCAAAATTCAGTCTTATTTCTAGTCTGACGCGACACTTGAGCGCGTTTCATAAAACTTATTACATTTTCAAAGACTTTAGTTAACACATACACAACTGAATAGAACTTACACATCGTCGATTTGTTTATATCTACATTTTGAGTGAGGTGGATAGGGTGAGGTGGAATTTAATAGGGTATTAAGTTCATCAACACAAGACAGAACACGAAACAATGGGTATTGAATGGAAGTGATTGCAGAAAGCCTATTGGTCCATATTTCTTGATGCTTCTATATTGGAGCGGAGTCTTGATGTGGGTAGAATATAGTTGTGCATTAATTGGCTGTTGATTGCTGGTGTTGACTTCTTAATGTGTAGTGCCTCGCAAACGTCAAGCCGCCTGCTATCGAAGGCATAGACGACGTTGGTCTCTTTTAAAGCGTTCTGCTTTGTGTCTGGAGAGTTTCTCATGAGTAGGCTGGCCATTTTTCTGGTTTTATAGTAAATCACCAGTTGTATCCTCTGATTTTTGTCTGTAGGGATAACGTTTCTATTAATAATATCTTTCAGGACCCTTTCCTCCGTTTTATGAGCTGTGGAAAAGAAGTTCCTGTAAAATAGTCTAATAGGGGGTATAGGTGTTGTGTTAGTTGTCTCTTCAGAGGTTGCATGGCGTTTCACTTTCCTTCTTATGATGTCTTCGACGAAACCATTGGAGAAGCCGTTGTTGACTAGGACCTGCCTTACCCTACAGAGTTCTTCGTCGACTTGCTTCCATTCCGAGCTGTGGCTGAGAGCACGGTCGACATAAGCGTTAACAACACTCTTCTTGTACCTGTCTGGGCAGTCGCTGTTGGCATTTAGGCACATTCCTATGTTCGTTTCCTTAGTGTACACTGCAGTGTGGAAACCTCCGCTCTTTTCCATGACTGTTACATCTAGAAAGGGCAGCTTCCCATCCTTTTCCATCTCGTAAGTGAAACGCAGCATGGAACTCTGCTCAAATGCCTCCTTTAGCTCCTGCAGATGACTGACATCAGGTGCCTGTGTAAAAATGTCGTCAACATACCTGCAGTATATGGCCGGTTTCAAGTTCATGTCGACTAAGACTTTTTGCTCGATGGTACCCATGTAGAAGTTCGCAAACAGGACACCTAGGGGAGAACCCATGGCGACCCCATCTACTTGCTTATACATGTGCCCATCCGGGCTCAAGAAGGGTGCCTCTTTAGTACAAGCTTGGAGTAGTTTCCTTAGGATATTTTCTGGTATGTCAAGAGGAGTACAGGCTGGATCACGATACACTCTGTCGGCTATCATCCCGATTGTCTCGTCCACAGGTACGTTGGTGATCAGCGATTCTACGTCCAACGAGGCTCTTATCCCTGTGGCCCGTGTGCCCCGCAGTAAGTCAACAAATTCCTTTGGAGACTTCAGGCTGAAGGCGCAAGGGACATGAGTCAGCAGGCCGTTGAGTCACTTCGCCAGTCTGTACGTGGGTGTGGGTATCTGGTTAATGATTGGCCGAAGCGAGTTTCCAGGCTTGTGCGTTTTGACATTTCCATACGCATATCCAGGTTTATATTCCCCAATAATCTTTGGCAGGTGGAGTCCGGATTTCTTGGCGTTCACAGTTTCGATCAGTTTGTGATCTGGCGAAAATGAACCTCATACTCTCTGACCAAACTAAATTCCAAAGGGTAACGAAGGACACTACAGCCGAATTGAAGGCAAAGGTCAACAAACTGATCGAAACTGTGAACGCCAAGAAATCCGGGTGTGTGTATGTATATATATATATATATATATATATATATATATATATATATATATATATATATATATATATATATATATATATATATATATATATATTATATATATATATACATATATATATATCCAGAATCACAATGTGGATTCAGAGCTGGCAGGTCCACCATCGACATGGTCTTTTCCCTCAGACAACTGTAGGAGAAATGCAGGGAACAGAAGCAGCCACTCTTTGTAGCCTTCATAGATCTGACGAAGGCCTTCGACCTCGTCAGCAGGGATGGCCTGTTCAAGATCCTCCCCAAGATCGGATGCCCACCCAGGCTCCTCATCATCATCAGATCTTTCCATGAGAACATTAGGGGCACCGTGGTCTTTGATGGCCTAACATCAGACGCCTTTGACATCCGAAGTGGAGTAAAGCAGGGCTGCGTACTGGCTCCAACCCTATTCGGGATTTTCTTCGCAGTTATGCTGCGGCACGCCTTCGGATCAGTCACGGAAGGCATTTACCTCCGGACCAGGTCAGATGGAAAGCTCTTTAACCTCGCCAGGCTGAGAGCCAAGACAAAGGTTCGGCTGAGGTGTCTGCGCGACTTCCTCTTTGCCGACGACGCAGCAGTCACTGCCCACTCAGCTGAAGACCTCCAACGGCTCATAACCCGCTTCAGCGAGGCCTCTCAGGCTTTCGGACTCACCATCAGTCTGAAGAAAACACAAGTCATGGGACAAGGAGTGGACTCCCCACCTGACATCGGCATCTCTGATTCCAAACTGGAAGTCGTTCACGACTTCGTGTACCTGGGCTCCACAATCTCTGACTCCCTCTCTCTTGATACGGAGCTAAACAAACGCATCGGTAAGGCATCTACTACCATGTCCAGACTGACAAAGAGAGTGTGGACCAACAATAGGCTAACTGAGTATACTAAGATTCAGGTTTACAGAGCCTGTGTCCTGAGCACTCTTCTTTATGGCAGTGAGTCTTGGACACTCTGCGCCCGTCAGGAAAGACAGCTGAATACCTACCACATGCGCTGCCTTCGACACATCTTGGACATCACCTGGCAGGACAAGGTGACAAACAACAACGTCTTGGGGAGAGCAAGAATCACCAGCATGTACACAATGCTGAAACAGAGACGAATGCGCTGGCTCGGGCACGTTGTGCGAATGGGCGACGGCAGGATCCCCAAGGATCTCCTGTACGGAGAGCTGATGCAGGGAAAGCGTCCAACAGGCAAGCCCCAGCTACGGTACAAAGACGTATGCAAGAGGGACCTGAAAGCCATGGACGTCGATCTAGCTATATGGGAGACACAGGCTGCAGACCGTTCGGCCTGGAGGCAGTCTGTTCAGAGGTCTCTCCAAGTTCGAGGAGTCACTTGCCAAGGAATCGGAGGCAAAGAGACAGAGAAGGAAAGCCGGTAGCCAGGAAGACAGACCAGAATCGGACTTCGTTTGTGCTCGGTGTGGGAAGGACTGCCACTCTCGGATTGGCCTCATCAGTCACACCAGACGCTGCACCAGAATTGACAACTAGGGCGCAACTCCATAGTCTCCCGAGACTGAAGGATGCCTACTATATATATATATATATATATATATATATATATATATATATATATATATATATATATATATATATATATATATATACATATATATATATACATATATATATACATATATATATACATATATATATACATATATATATACATATATATATACATATATACATATATATATACATATATATATACATATATATATACATATATATACATATATATATACATATATATATACATATATATATACATATATATATATATATATATATATATATATATATATATATATATATATATATATATATATATATATATATATATATATATATATATTATTTTCTGGTTTAGGGCTTCTATCCCTCTAACTATTTTCTTATTATCAGGGCTTAATTGAAATAGGAGTTCTCCAAAACTCATTTTCGTACTTTTAAGGTGAAGAAAAGAAGTGATTTACTATAGAGTGTATTACACTTATTTGTATAATTTGCACGACGTTTCGAACCTCCATGGTTCATTCTCAAGTGAACAGATCTTACAATACTAGTTGATTTTATACCCGCATTAGGTCAGGTGATAATACAATGAAGGTGAAAACATGGGGGGATACATAAGGGATAAACATAGGGGCTGCAGAAGGCTTATTGGCCCATACGAGGCATCTCCTATCTAAACACAAAGATTAATCCAGTGTAATTGGCCTGTTATGTTGGACATTGTCTTCTGTGTTGGCATCGATATGTTCTTGTCTTGTCCTTACTCTCATGGTGGGTAGAGTAAATAGTTCCGTGATTTGGGTGTTCATGGTAGGTCGCTCTATTCTTATGTGAATTGCCTCAAGAATTTGTAATCTTCTTGAATCTTGGGTTTTGTCTATTATGCAAGTATTCTTGTTCAACATTTCTCTTGTTAGAGTAATGTCGTGGGCTTGTCTCATGTGATTCCTAGGGGCACCAGATTGAAGATGGCATGTCAAACGCCTCGTCAGCTTGGTCGACGTCATACCTATGTACTTACATTGAAGGTTACATCCTTCGTGGGGGCAAGTGTACATGTATACAACGCTTGACTGCTGTAGAGGGTTCTCCGTCGGCTTCGGGCTGTGTTTGATAAGGAGTTCGGAAGTCTTCTTGGTTTTGTAGAATATTATCAGGTTTATGTTTTGGTTAGGAGTAGTGCTTTTTACTCCTTTACGGATTATTTCTTTCATTATTCTTTCCTCTTTTATATGTTCATGGTGCATGGTTGATTTGTAATATAATTTTATTGGGGGTGTTGTGGTTTCTGTTCTAGGTTCTGAATTATACCAACGGTCCAAGTGTCTTCTTATAGCAGCGTTTATTTCCGCGTTGCTATATCCGTTGTTCACCAATACCTGAGTTACTCTTTCAAACTCTACTCACGTTGCTCCATTCAGAGCAGTGGGTAAGCGCTCGACGAATATAAGCATTGAGAACACTGGCTTTGTATCTTTGGGGGCACTCACTTCTACCGTTCAGGCATAATCCTATGTTGGTGGGCTTGGTATATACGTTGGTGCTTAAAGAGGTTCCTGTTACGGCCCTCTCGGGACGCAACGGGGTCCTTACTCTGATGTTGTTAGAGGAAGATATAATGTATCCGTTCCCGAGCCAGTAGTGGCTATCAAGGGATGAGATCCGTGACGTAAGTAACTTAAAGGGAGTAGGGAAAGAAAGTTAAGAACTTAATATTATACATATTACCATCACCAATTAAATATATAAAATCAAAAAGTGCACAGGGGGAGGGTATTAACACTATACAAGGGGATTAATCCATAATCGTTGTCACCTGCTGAAGACGCTGGTGCCACAACTCTCGGTGCCGAGCCCTTGGTGCTTTCTTCGTGGCCACACAACGAATTATCCAAAGAAGTTGAGCCTACCCTGGCCACAGGTCAGCCAAAACACAGGTCCACTGGGGGCACCGTCGTGGAGGCCGTCAACCACACGTCCAGCTGGTCTGCTGGCAGGTACTGAGCCACCAAGGCTGGTACGGCCACTCCACGAACGATATAAGGGGTACGCCCTAGACAGGAGTCTCGTGTGATATCACAAATCACCCTCCTGTCTTCAGTACCCCAGTGGATGATCGTCTCCAACAGTCGGTCCCGGGTAAATCCTCTTACTGCCACTCCACTGGCAGGCTAACACATCACAGTGTTCTTCCGGGGGGGACGACTTCACAACAGCTGCAGCAACGTTCAAGGTATGGAGACTGGCTGCCTCGGGTAGACTGACTCAACCTTCAACACAGTGGTCCCAGGTCGACTCTGTAAACAGACACGTCATCAATAACTGGGACACAAAAACACCTCACTTACGGGTTCGGGCGCAAACACCTGACGTATCCAGTCCATAGATGGCGCTGTCGTCGGAGCACCACCTCACCAGAGGTCAGGAGCGGCTGTGTTGTGAGCTGCACAGGACTTGAAACTGGCCCTCGTGGCTGGTACACCTTGTCCTCACCAGGTGTCGTCGTCCCTTTGGCGGGGGTTTCGGGAGCTGACCCACAGATGGCGCTGTGGTCACTGCTCCATGCTCGGACGCTGGATCCGGGTTCGTAACAGTTCCTGTTTTTGTTATTAGTACATCCAAGAATGGCAGACTGTTATTTTCATGTGTAAATCGGAGTACTGACTCTCTCTCTAGGTGTCTTTTTAGGTCAATTAGTTCATCTGAGTCTTTTACTATTACGAATATGTCATCTACATATCGGCAGTATACAGTTGGTTTTGTCTGCTACTGAAGACCCTGTCTTCGATGGTTCCCATATAAAAATTAGCAAATAAAACTCCTAAGGGGGAGCCCATTGCTACTCCGTCTATTTGTAAATACATGTCTCCTTGTGGACTGATGAAAGGGGCTACCTTTGTACATGCTTCGAGAAGACTTTTCAAGTGTGGCTCAGGTATGTCTAATTTGGGGGTGCTCTCGTCTCTGTATACTCTGTCCAGTATCATTCCTATGGTTGTGTCGACTGGGACGTTGGTAAAAAGGGATTCAACGTCCAGGGAAGCGATGATTCCATCGGGCTGGGTAGATTTGATCAATTCTAGGAAATCTGCTGATGATTGTAGACTAAACTTACTTGGAGTGTATGGAGTTAGGAGTTCATTGAGTTTCTTTGCCAGGTGATAAGTTGGGGTTGGTATTTGGCTGATTATAGGGCGTAGTGGGTTACCTGGTTTATGCGTCTTAACATTGCCATAGGCATATCCTAAGCCATAGTCGCCTTGAAGTTTATTGAAATGCACACTACCTTTCTTTGCGTTGATTGCTGTAATTGTTTTGTTTACTTTCCGCTTAAGGTCTTCTACGGGGTTCCTCGTGATTCGTTGAAATTTGGAGTCGTCACTTAGGATGTCGCTAATTTTGTTCATGTATTCATGGGTAGGAATCAATACATATGCTGCTGTTTTGTCGGCTTTTCTTATTGTTACGTCTTTCAGATTTTTTAGTTGTTTCGCTGCTTCTTTGAGTCGTGGGGTTAAGATTGTAGATGAATATGTTCCTCGTTTTTTCCCTGCTTCTGCAAGTAGTTCAGCTTGAAGTGTGTCCGTGGTGATGACTTTTTTGTTGTCTTCTAGCTTATGGATATCGTCCAGAAGCATTTCGATTTCCAGGCGTTTTTGATGCATCTTTGATGATGCATCAAAGATGCATCATCTGCCATTCTGCCAATAACAGTCTGCCATTCTTGGATGTACTAATAACAAAAACAGGAACCTCTTTAAGCACCAACGTATATACCAAGCCCACCAACATAGGATTATGCCTGAACGGAAGAAGTGAGTGCCCCCAAAGATACAAAGCCAGTGTTCTCAATGCTTATATTCGTAGAGCGCTTACCCACTGCTCTGAATGGAGCAACGTGAGTAGAGAGTTTGAAAGAGTAACTCAGGTATTGGTGAACAACGGATATAGCAACGCGGAAATAAACGCTGCTATAAGAAGACACTTGGACCGTTGGTATAATTCAGAACCTAGAACAGAAACCACAACACCCCCAATAAAATTATATTACAAATCAACCATGCACAGTGAACATATAAAAGAGGAAAGAATAATGAAAGAAATAATCCGTAAAGGAGTAAAAAGCACTACTCCAAACCAAAACATAAACCTGATAATATTCTACAAAACCAAGAAGACTTCCGAACTCCTTATCAAACACAGCCCGAAGCCGACGGAGAACCCTCTACAGCAGTCAAGCGTTGTATACATGTACACTTGCCCCCACGAAGGATGTAACCTTCAATGTAAGTACATAGGTATGACGTCGACCAAGCTGACGAGGCGTTTGACATGCCATCTTCAATCTGGTGCCCCTAGGAATCACATGAGACAAGCCCACGACATTACTCTAACAAGAGAAATGTTGAACAAGAATACTTGCATAATAGACAAAACCCAAGATTCAAGAAGATTACAAATTCTTGAGGCAATTCACATAAGAATAGAGCGACCTACCATGAACACCCAAATCACGGAACTATTTACTCTACCCACCATGAGAGTAAGGACAAGACAAGAACATATCGATGCCAACACAGAAGACAATGTCCAACATAACAGGCCAATTACACTGGATTAATCTTTGTGTTTAGATAGGAGATGCCTCGTATGGGCCAATAAGCCTTCTGCAGCCCCTATGTTTATCCCTTATGTATCCCCCCATGTTTTCACCTTCATTGTATTATCACCTGACCTAATGCGGGTATAAAATCAACTAGTATTGCAAGATCTGTTCACTTGAGAATGAACCATGGAGGTTCGAAACGTCGTGCAAATTATACAAATAAGTGTAATACACTCTATAGTAAATCACTTCTTTTCTTCACCTTAAAAGTACGAAAATGAGTTTTGGAGAACTCCTATTTCAATTAAGCCCTGATGCTAAGAAAATAGTTAGAGGGATAGAAGCCCTGAACCAGAAAATAATAAATACAGAATATGCGGTCATATTCAATGAAACATGTTTGAAAGAAAACCTGCTGCCAGTATACACCAATATATATATATATATATATATATATATATATATATATATATATATATATATATATATATATATATATATATATATATATATATATATATATATATATATATATATATATATGCAGAATAACCACATGTGAAAAATAGAAAATGCTTAACGCGTTTTCGGCTAATTCGCCTTCATCAGAGCAAAGAAGAATGACATTCTACTTTGCTCTGATGAAGGCGAATTAGCCGAAAACGCGTTAAGCATTTTCTATTTTTCACATGTGGTTATTCTGCATACTTGGATCAGTGTTTTTGTGATCATTGTTGCATATATATATATATATATATATATATATATATATATATATATATATATATATATATATATATATATATATATTTGTATATTTTGGTAGCAGTCTTTCCTGTAGACATATATTATTAAATATGACCGAAAAAGTAAGATTAATAATTCTAACACGAATTTTCTCAATCTTTCGTACATTACGCTTCACTGTTGGAGGTAAATCAAAAATCAATTCTCCAAAATTCATTTTTATTTCTAGTCTGACGCGACACGGGCGCGTTTCGTAAAACTTATTACATTTTCAAAGACTTTAGTTCACAAATACACAACTGAATAGAACTTACGTATCTCCGTTTTTATATCTACATTTGAGGTAGGTGGAAGGGGTGATGTGGCATTAACACAAGACAGAACAAAATGTGGTATTAATAGGGTATTAATTTCATCAACACAAGACAGAACAAGAGTATTAATAGGGTATTAATTTCATCAACACAAGACAGAACACGAAACAATGGATATTGAATAGAAGTGTTTGTAGAAAGCCAATTGGTCCATATTTCTTGATGCTTCTATATTGGAGCGGAGTCTTGAGGTTTGGTAGAATATAGTTGTGCAATAATTGGCTGTTGATTGCTGGTGTTGACTTCTTGATGTGTAGTGCCTCGCAAACGTCAAGCCGCCTGCTATCGCTGTATCTATCGATGATTTCTGTGTTGTTTACTAGGATTTCTCTGGCGATGGTTTGGTTGTGGGAAGAGATTATATGTTCCTTAATGGAGCCCTGTTGCTTATGCATCGTTAAACGCCTAGAAAGAGATGTTGTTGTCTTGCCTATATACTGGGTTTTTTGGAGCTTACAGTCCCCAAGTGGGCATTTGAAGGCATAGACGACGTTAGTCTCTTTTAAAGCGTTCTGTTTTGTGTCTGGAGAGTTTCTCATGAGTAGGCTGGCCGTTTTTCTGGTTTTATAGTAAATCGTCAGTTGTATCCTCTGATTTTTGTCTGTAGGGATAACGTTTCTATTAACAATATCTTTCAGGACCCTTTCCTCCGTTTTATGAGCTGTGGGAAAGAAGTTCCTGTAAAATAGTCTAATAGGGGGTATAGGTGTTGTGTTAGTTGTCTCTTCAGAGGTTGCATGGCTTTTCACTTTCCTTCTTATGATGTCTTCGACGAAACCATTGGAGAAGCCGTTATTAACTAGGACCTGCCTTACCCTACAGAGTTCTTCGTCGACTTGCTTCCATTCTGAGCTGTGGCTGAGAGCACGGTCGACATATGCGTTAACAACACTCCTCTTGTACCTGTCTATAAAAACCTGTCTTGTACCTGTAGATATAAAAACGGAGATACGTAAGTTCTATTCAGTTGTGTATTTGTGAACTAAAGTCTTTGAAAACGTAATAAATTTTACGAAACGCGCCCGTGTCGCGTCAGACTAGAAATAAAAATGAATTTTGGAGAATTGATTTTTGATTTACCTCCAACAGTGAAGCGTAATGTACGAAAGATTGAGAAAATTCGTATTAGAATTATTAATCTTACTTTTTCGGTCATATTTAATAATATATATATTATATATATATGTACGACATATATATATATATATATATATATATATATATGTCGTACCTAGTAGCCAGAACTCACTTCTCAGCCTACTATGCGAGGCCCGATTTGCCTAATAAGCCAAGTTTTACTGAATTAATATATTTTCTCTAATTTTTTTCTTATGAAATGATAAAGCTACCCATTTCATTATGTATGAGGTCAATTTTTTTTTATTGGAGTTAAAATTAACGTATATATATGACCGAACCTAACCAACCCTACCTAACCTAACCTAACCTATCTTTATAGGTTAGGTTAGGTTAGGTAGCCGAAAACGTTAGGTTAGGTTAGGTTAGGTAGGCTAGGTTGTCGAAAAAACATTAATTCATGAAAACTAGGCTTATTAGGCAAATTGGGCCTTGCATAGTAGGCTGAGAAGTGAGTTCTGGCTACTACGTACGACATATATATATATATATATATATATATATATATATATATATATATATATATATATATATATATATATATATATATATATATATATATATATTATATATACATATATATGTATATATATATATATATATATATATATATATATATATATATATATATATATATATATATATATATATATATATATTCTGTTATTTTGGTTTTGTTCTGTCCTTCAATATTTTTTCTCTATATATATATATATATATATATATATATATATATATATATATATATATATATATATATATATATATATATATATATATATATATATATATATATATATATATATATATATTTATCTATTTTATTTATATAATATATTCGCTGTACCCGGCCACGCTTTGCTCAGCCACAGCAACTTTCCCCTGTCCTCCATCCCCCGTTCCATTGTGGTCCCAACTGTGAGATTTTTTTTCTTTGACAAGTTATCAAAAGAATTAAGTCCTATTGATGTTACGTTAATCGCAACTACCTCGCAAGAGAGGCAGACCTTCAACAGCAAGAGCTGCCAGTGGCAGATATTTAATCTTAAAGCCTAAGATCATAGGACCGCGGGAGCAAACCGCCAGGCGAAACCACTCGGGTATCACCTGTCACTTAGGTCGCTGGCTCCTCCTAGTTGACAACTAATAAAGGGTAGCCGACGGATTCTCACCTCTTATTTATAGAAGTGTGGCGTTGTGCAATGGACTCGAGCTTTAGATACAGACTTAATATGAACATAAGCAGGCAAAGCGTTGCAGAACATGAAATGTGGGGCAGTAATATTGGAAGGTTTGACGTAAACGACCGTTTCTATAACACAACAATTTATTCACAAAACAAGAACTAAAACTACTACACAGTGAATTTACGTTACTTTACTGTCACTCCAGTGGCACATTAAAGAACAGCTAATCAACAGCCTGATGGACCCACGGTATCCTTATCCCGTCGTCGCTGACTGAACAATGACACTAACTGAACAAAGTGGTGCCCACTGGTGACGCAAGCTTGCAATTAATATTGTCACGGCTTCACGGTGACCAATACTATAATCACAAAAACTTGACTGGCGCTCGCTGCCCACAACGAGGTACCAAGTAACAAGGCGGTTAATCCAAGAATGATAACCCCTTATAAAAAATCTTACGTTAACACTTGTCTCTCAGGACAATCAAAACAAAAGTTACTCTAATTGAATTTAAACAATTACGTTAACACACACGTGTCTCAACGACACTTAAATGGCAGCAATAACTCGTACATCAATTAATTACATCAACTTGAAAGTCAAGCATTCGGTGAGTAATTCCCAATTAATTACTGAATACAACAGCCATTTAATTTAGACGAGTATTGATAAAGCCTACTGTCTCTCAACTGACAGTTCACTTCCGGTCTTACGACAAGATTACCTTAACGAGGGTAGACTACTGTACCACACAAGGTTACAACACACCGTGTAAACAACAACATCAACACCTGGTGAATTCACTAAGTGGCGGTTACTAATTCTCCTTAATTAGCTACGAGTGCTTAATCACTCTGTCCGCAGACAGAGCTGATCAGTCCAACGAATTACGGAAGCTTAATTACAGCGCAATTGACTCCGATCATAACAGACCGTCAACCCCTTACGTTAATCACTCAATTAACGACAGCTCGTTAAATCGTTAACACTACGTTAGTCTTCACTTGACAATTCCTCCACTGCGTGAACTTCACTGTGACTGTTGCCTTTACACGTCCCTACGTTAATCACAACAATGTTCAACGAACAAGTGACCTCGTTAAGTAAATCGTGACCCCCGGTGACGTTAACTGACTTTAATTCTCACGGAATCCTTCACAGTACACAACTCCTTCCACCAAGGTCAAACTTGTCTACGGTTTACACACGGTACAACACAGTACATCACAGTACAACACAGTACATCCTTGCCACTCACGGCAAAATTTGTAAATGACTTCCCCCAGTAAATTATCCACCAATAATTCACACTTTACCCCAACACAACAGTAAAATATATAACCAAGGGAAATGTCCCTGTTACCACTTTTCACTGCTGAAAAAGGGAATCAAATTACAGGAATACATACACGGCACATAGAAAAAATAGAAGTAAATAACTCACTTTACTCTA
Source organism: Procambarus clarkii (assembly GCF_040958095.1). NCBI lineage: Eukaryota > Metazoa > Arthropoda > Malacostraca > Decapoda > Cambaridae > Procambarus > Procambarus clarkii. The sequence goes on from NC_091151.1 coordinate 60,134,100, forward strand.
TCTCTGAATGTGTCACTAGGTGTCCACACACGTCATAAATCACAGTTGGGCCCAACCTCAACTTGATGACGGCAACAGGGTAGACTCACACGTCTCCAATTCCCATTCACCTCACCAGGTGGTCCCAGGGACAGAGGACAGACGGAACACTGGGGGCGAACCCAGTTCAGAGTTTTATTACCCAAACGGAAACAGTGTACTTACATTAATAATGCGAGGCCCGCAACCTTCTTTCACTCACACATACACGTCAATCACACTCCCACTGCTGCTGCTGGATGATGACGTGGGCGTCTTCACTTCCTACACGTGGTCAGGTGGAGCACAGGGTCCTAGACCACGGGGTTAGCTCCACAAACAGAGACCAGAGTGGTGCAGACACACCGGCTTAGGCAGGCCGAGGTTAGCGCACAACAGCAGGGATGCTGTACCACGCCCCTTCCACTTGACACGGTACCCCAGGATACGACGGTACACGGTGTTACACGGTACACGAGACCCGAGACAAAGTCCTTCACTGTTCCTCAGAATTAGAACTTTTAAGGTTTCTCTCATAACACTGAAACCTTTTCTGGCACTTCTCACAGCAGTATCTTCAAGCACAGATACGATAGACGGCGGATGTCGTTTTCGTAGCCCGATAATTAACGCCTCACTCAGTCCAGTTCCTCTAAGATGGCGTCCCACAATTACGCGGCTAGATGACAAGTTCACACGGTTTGATACAAGCCCCTTTCCGATTACCGGATTCTTACGCACGGCACACGGAAAGATAGCAAGATGTAGGCATGACTTTAGTAATGTTGCAGGCGGTATTTCCCGAATCTTGGCCTAGCACGGGAAATGTCCTCAGGCAGCAACGTCCTAGGTAAGAATGTCTTTCCCGCCAACATTATGCCTGGGGTACCATGCGGTACCCCCTCAGCGTCTTGGCCAATCACGGTTCAGCATTTCTGAGGCCCCAGACCCTTAGCCAATCCCGCACCTGCCCCATGACGCTACCCCCTCTCTCACGAGGTGGACACGTGATAGGGGGGGGTGGTCTACGGCCGTTAACCCCCCATACCTCCCTCTCTACACTTGACTTGTACAAAAATTTCCCTGAAATCAACTCCCTCCTGTAATTTCCTTCACAAACCTGATACAGCGATCAGAATGACATCAATGGCTAGCAAATGTCATGGGCTGTCCAACGAGACCCAACACGACTGTGGAAAAGTTATATTCAGAAAGTTGAATCACGGTGCACATCACTGGTGCACTGTGCAATTTCGTACTTAATTCAGTGCACGAGAGAGCAGGGAAAATATGTTCCCTGACACCAACCACTCCCCCGTTTCCTCGTTCTCCTAACCATTCCTCACTCCCCCGTCCCCCCACCATACCTCCCCTCCTCTATTCCCTTATCCTCGCCACCATCCCCCCCCCACTTTACCGTCCCCTCGACCTCCCCACCATGTCCCACTCCACCGTCTCCTCATCCTCCTGATCATTCCCACCTCCCTGTCCCATTGTCCTCCCTACCATCCCCCATTTCCCTGTCCCTGTGTCCTCCCCACCATTCTCTATTCTCCCATCCCTTCCTCCCCACTATCCCCAGTTCCTCCGCCCCCTCGTCCTTCCCAGTAGTGTGGATGACACGCCACAGGAGATATTTTTTTTCAGGTCCAATATCACGTGTAGCGTATCGGGGTTTTCAGGTTCCAATATCCCTTGTAGCGTGTCGGGGTTTTCAGGTTCCAATATCCCCTGTAGCGTGTCAGGTTTTTCAGGTAAATTTGGGGAGTCACAGATGTGGAATTATGGAATTCTTATGAGAAAAATAATTTCAGAGATTTTAGAAGTTTGTTAAAAGTTCTTATGATGAAAATAATGTCATACGAGTTTGTTAAAGTTCTTATGGGAGAAATTCAAATTCGTGTTTATGAGCCAGGGTTTTTCAGGTAAATTTTGTCAGTCACAGATTTTAGAAGTTGTTAAAAGTTCTTATAATGAAATAATGTCATACAAGTTTGTTAAAGTACTTATGATGAAAATAATGTCATACGAGTTTGTTAAAGTTCTTATGATGAAAATAATGTCATATGAGTTTTGTTAAGAGTTCTTATGGGATTCTTACTTAGAAACTAGTATATTGCTATTTATCTGAGTCATTTCACTGTCTTCCCCTCCCCCCCCCTGCATCTCCCGCTCATACCTAACCCCCTTACCTCATAATCTGTGGCCCACCTGTGTTTACTTTAGACCGTCAGCCAGACGCCGCATGCAGGTTACCTCTTAATCTTATCTTATCTTCTCCATAATATCTGGACCGTCCCTCTCCTTCATATTGTTCATTCATAGTTCCTTTTCATTAAACTATTCAGTTTTACATATATAAACAAAGTCAGGGACAAGCTCACGTTCCCACCTTAGTTTTACTAATACATCTTCTTTAGTATCCAATCATTTTCTTCGAGATTTAAAACACAGCTATTTCAAACGTATTAAAATACAATAGTTTTGTTATCGAGCTCCAGCTCCTATCCTCCCGCCTTAGTCCCTTCTCGTATAATGCATACTAACAGTCCAATCCCTCTAAAATTTAAAAATAATCATATTTCAAACATAGTTCAATACAGTAATTTAGTAACCGAGCTCCAGCTCTTGTCCTCCACCTTAGTTCCCTCGCACATCTTCGTCAACCTAATCAAATTCCCTGAAATTTTTACCCTCTGTTTTTCAGACACAGTAAATATGATCAAGTCAGTTACTGAGCTCCAGCTCTCATCCCCCGCCTTACTTCCCTCTCGTGTCTTCGGTATTATCCTATCAAATTCCCTGAAATTTCTACCCTCTGTATTTCAGACGTAGTTTAGTAAATCCAAACAATTATCAAACTCTAGCTCTTGTCCCCCAGCTTAGTTCATTTGTACAAGATCGTTAGTAACAGATTAATTTTCCCCGAAATTTAAAGCAGACAAACTTCAGAGTTAGTAAGTAAGATCATGTCAGTTATTGAGCTCCAGCTCTCGTCCCCACCTTAGTTCTCTCTCGTATATTTGTAAATAACCCATCAATTCCCCTGAAATTTTTACCCTCTGTATTTCAGACACCGTAAATAAGATCAAAACACTTATCGAGCTCCAGCTCTCGTCCCCCACCTTAGTTCTCTCTCGTATATTTGTAAATAACCCATCAATTTCCCTGAAATTTTTACCCTCTGTATTTCAGACATAGTAAATATGATGTAAACAATTATAAAACTCTAGCTCTTGTCCTCTGTCCAAGTTCACTCCTGTAAATTCATTACTATCAATCCAAATCCCCCTGAGATTTAAACACTCAACTACATTTTCAGACATAGTAAATAAAAACCAGTTCAGTTATCAAGTTTCAACTCTTGTCTCCCAGCTTAGTTCATTTTGTACAAGTTCTTTATTTTCCAACTAAATCACCCTGAGATTTAAGATCACCTTATTTCTAACGTAGTAAAATTAATCTGGACATTAGCCAAGCTCCATTTCCTCTGTCTTAGATCATCGAACATAAATATATCCGATCAAGTCCCTCTCCAGCCTAACTCTTTATCAGAGTAGTCACAAAACCCCAACCTGTGTAATTATCTTTCATCCCCGACGTATCCAAACCTTCAATAATCATCATACTGTATTTGCATATTTTCTCTATATTCAGCTGTGTTCTTCACATTTTTTCCATGTTTTCTGTGTTCATTCCATGTTCTACAAATGTTCACAGCATGCTCAGTTCAAATTTTTTCTACCATTTTTCCCGTATGTTCACTATGTTCTTTGTCATGTTTTCATGTACATCATATGTTCTCCGTATAACTTTTATACTCAATATTCATATTCTCAATGTTCTTAGCTTGTTCTTCACATGTTCAGTGTTCATTCTTTGTATTCCCTATGTTCCTTATCATGTCTTCATATTCTCTATAAGTTCATATTCCCTGCATGTTCACTCTATTCATCAACTTTTTCTTACATGTTTTCTGTGTTCACCGTATGTTCACTGTGTTCATTCCCCTACTTAACCTCAATTTTTTTTATGTTCTTTGTTTCTTTAAACCAATTTGTTTCTTCCATTCACTAACTAGTTCTTTGTCAAATAATATTATACTGATATACAGTTCTCTCAACAATTTTAGTCACCCAGTTTTTATTTGCAAAACTATGTCAAAGTAATTCTCGTAGTCAACTTAATAGTTTAACCAACCCCGTTCTTAAACAAATCTACACTTTATTCAGTTCCAAATTTACAAATACAAACCTTTCTTGTAACTTCTTAACTAAAAATCTTTCGCCAATCAACTAAAACATAGTCACTTTCCTCATTTCTCAACTAAACTTATTATCCAATCAACCAAAAAAACAGTCAAAGAAATCTTTCCAACACTGTTCATAACTAAACTTATTCCCTAGTCATCAGAAATGAAATGTGTTCTTCATGTTTCATTGTCATTTCATAACTAAAATTATCCATCACTCAACAGAAAAAGTCATATTCATCATCATTGTTTTTAACTAAAATTATGTTTTCGTCAAGTAAGAAAAAATAACCAAAGATATCTTTCATCGCTGTTCTTAACTGACATTATACTTTGGGGAGCACAAAAATAGTCTCCCTCATCATATTTTGTCTTTTCCTTAACTAAAAGTATTAATCAGTCAATTAAAAAATAGTTACTTCATCATGTTTCCCTGTCATTTCTTAACTGAAATATCACTTCTCTCATCTAAAATAGTCATGTGTAGCCTCTTTCCAACACTGTTCTTAACTAAAGTAACCTTTCACTTCGCTAAAATAGTCAAATGTAACTTTTTCAGCACTTTCCTAACTAAAATTATATGTCGTTAAGTAAGAAATATAGTCAAAGACACTCTTCGAGACATCAAGGACTTACTCAAAGACATCAAAGTTGCACTCAAAGAAATCCTTTGAGACATCAAAGACATCAAAGACACCTCTCGAGGCATCAAAGACACTCTCAAACACACCAAAAGGCACTCCTCGCGATATCAAAGTTATTCTTCGAAACATAAAAGTTGCTCTGTAAGATATCTTCGTTCATCAAACTTATTCTCAGAGATATCTAAAGTTATTCTCAGAACAATCAAAAGTTATTCTAAGACAACAAAAGTTATTCTCAGAGCCACCCAAAGCCATTCTCAGTGTCATCAAAGCTATTCCCAGTCATCAAAGTTGTTCCAAAAGACGTTAAAAATTAATCTCAGTCATCAAACTTGTTCTCAAAGTCATCAAAGTTTATCTTAGAGTTATCAAAGGTAATCTCTAACTCACTTTTGTTCATCAAAGTTGATCTCAGAGTTAACAAAGGTAATCTCTAACTCACTCTCGTTCATCAAAGTTGTTTCAAAGACATCAAAATTAATCTCAGAGTTATCCAAAGATATTCTCATGTCCATAAAAGTTATTCTGAGCTATCAAAGTTAATCTCAGACATCTTCGTTCATAAAAGTTATTCTCAGAGACATCTAAAGTTATTCTCTAAGACATCAAAGTTATTCTAAGAGCTATCAAAAGTTATTCTCAGTCATGATATGTTATTCTCTAAGTAACCTTCCGTTCATCAAAGACATTCTCTAAGTCCTCAAAGTTATTCTCTAAGACAGCAAAGTTATTCTAAGAGCTAACAAAAGTTATTCTCAGAGTCACCTTCGTTCTTCTGAGAAACTTTCCAAAACATATTTGTTCAACAAAACTGTCCTCAGAGCCATCAAAAAGTTAAATACTGTCATCAAAGTTATTCTCTAAGTAACTTTTCGTTCATCAGAGAAGCTTTCTAAGACATCTTTGTTCATCAAGTTGTTCTCTAAGATATCAATGTTGCTCTCTAAGACATCAAAGATGTTCTCTAAATCATAAAAGTTAATCTCTAAGTCACCTGCGTTCATTAGAGAAACTTTCCAAAACATCTTCGTTGATCAAAGTTATTCTCAGAGTCATCAAAGTGATCTCTAATTCACCTTCGTTCTCCAAAAGTTGTTCTCTAAGACACCTTCGTTCATCAAAGAAACTTTCCAAAACATCTTCGTTTATCAAAGTTATTCTCAGAGTCATCAAAGTGATCTCTAATTCACCTTCGTTCTCCAAAAGTTGTTCTCTAAGACACCTTCGTTCATCAAAGAAACTCTCTTTCTTCCATCATGTTATTCTTTAAGACATCTTCAGTCATAAAATTTCTCTCCAAAATGTAACTAGTTCAGCTTTTCATACCAAACCTGCACGTCTGTTAAAATATATTTTCTTAGTCACTTTACCCTAAAACTGTTTCTCTGAACTACACTGCTCAAACCTACGTAACCTATCCTCTCCACCCAATGTTACTTAGTTAACGTAACGTTCCTAAACCTAACTTTACCTATCCTAACTTACCTTACCTTTACCTATCTTACCTATCTTATCCTGCTTAACCTAACTTACCTACATTACCTAACTTAACCTGCTTAACCTAACTTTACCTATCCTATCCTAACTTACCTTACCTTACCTAACTTAACCTGCTTAACCTAACTTACCTAACCTAACCTAACCTAACCTGCTTAACCTAACTTACCATACCTATCTTACCTAACTTAACCTAACTTATCCTGTTTAACCTAACTTACCTACCTTACCTAACTTAACCTAACAAACCTTACCTTACCTAACTTAACCTGCTTAACCTAACTTACCTAACTTAACCTGCTTAACCTAACTTACGTAACTTATCTTACTTATCCTAACCTAACCTAACTTGCTTTACCTAACTTAATCTTACATTCTCAAACTGATGTATCCTAACTTATCTAGTCCAACCAGACATGATCTAACTTACATAATTATTCCTGCTTGTCTTTTGTGTTTCGTCAATCATTGTCTCATATTCATTTACTCATTTCAAGGGTTAATTTCTCAAATGGACATTTTTGCATTTCAAGTGTTATTTGTTTAAGATTGGGTGTTTAACCATTTCAAAGGATTTTTGTTATATATGGGAATTTACTCGTTTCAAGGGCTAATTTCTCAAATGGTCATTTTTGCAGATCAAGGGTTATTTGTTAAAGTTGATCAAGTTGCTCATAAGTTGTATTTATTATGTTTGTTATCATTTATTCTTATTTCCCAACCCCTTAACCTAACCTCTTGTAATCTTAGTGTATTTAGTAGGTTCTATCATATGTTCTTATTCCCCAACCCCTTAACCTAACCTCTTGTAATCTTAGTGTATTTAGTAGGTTCTATCTTATGTTCTTTAAACTAAGGTAAGGTAAGGTAAGTTAGGATAGGAAAGGTAAAGTTAGGTTAAGTTAGGTAATGTAGGTAAGTTAGGTTAAGCAGGATAAGATAGGTAAGATAGGTAAAGGTAAGGTAAGTTAAGTTAGGATAGGTAAAGTTAGGTTTAGGAACGTTACGTTAACTAAGTAACATTGGGTGGAGAGGATAGGTTACGTAGGTTTGAGCAGTGAAGTTCAGAGAAACAGTTTTAGGGTAAAGTGACTAAGAAAATATATTTTAACAGAAGTGCAGGTTTGGTATGAAAAGCTGAACTAGTTACATTTTGGAGAGAAATTTTATGACTGAAGATGTCTTAAAGAATAACATGATGGAAGAAAGAGAGTTTCTTTGATGAACGAAGGTGTCTTAGAGAACAACTTTTGGAGAACAAAGGTGAATTAGAGATCACTTTGATGACTCTGAGAACAACTTTGATAAACGAAGATGTTTTGGAAAGTTTCTTTGATGAACGAAGGTGTCTTAGAGAACAACTTTTGGAGAACGAAGGTGAATTAGAGATCACTTTGATGACTCTGAGAATAACTTTGATCAACGAAGATGTTTTGGAAAGTTTCTCTAATGAACGAAGGTGACTTAGAGATTAACTTTTATGATTTAGAGAACATCTTTGATGTCTTAGAGAGCAATATTGATGTCTTAGAGAACAACTTTGATGAACAAAGATGTCTTAGAAAGCTTCTCTGATGAACGAAAAGTTACTTAGAGAATAACTTTGATGACAGTATTTAACTTTTTGATGGCTCTGAGGACAGTTTTGTTGAACAAATATGTTTTGGAAAGTTTCTCAGAAGAACGAAGGTGACTCTGAGAATAACTTTTGTTAGCTCTTAGAATAACTTTGCTGTCTTAGAGAATAACTTTGAGGTCTTAGAGAATGTCTTTGATTAACGGAAGGTTACTTAGAGAATAACATATCATGACTGAGAATAACTTTTGATAGCTCTTAGAATAACTTTGATGTCTTAGAGAAAAACTTTAGATGTCTCTGAGAATAACTTTTATGAACGAAGATGTCTGAGATTAACTTTGATAGCTCAGATTAACTTTTATGGACATTAGAATATCTTTGGATAACTCTGAGATTAATTTTGATGTCTTTGAAACAACTTTGATGAACGAGAGTGAGTTAGAGATTACCTTTGTTAACTCTGAGATCAACTTTGATGAACAAAAGTGAGTTAGAGATTACCTTTGATAACTCTAAGATTAACTTTGATGACTTTGAGAACAAGTTTGATGACTGAGATTAATTTTTAACGTCTTTTGGAACAACTTTGATGACTCTGAGAATAGCTTTGATGATTCTGAGAATAGCTTTGGGTGGCTCTGAGAATAACTTTTGTTGTCTTAGAATAACTTTTGATTGTTCTGAGAATAACTTTAGATATCTCTGAGAATAAGTTTGATGAACGAAGATATCTTACAGAGCAACTTTTATGTTTCGAAGAATAACTTTGATATCGCGAAGAGTGCCTTTTGGTGTGTTTGAGAGTGTCTTTGATGCCTCGAGAGGTGTCTTTGATGTCTTTGATGTCTCAAAGGATTTCTTTGAGTGCAACTTTGATGTCTTTGAGTAAGTCCTTGATGTCTCGAAGAGTGTCTTTGACTATATTTCTTACTTAACGACATATAATTTTAGTTAGGAAAGTGCTGAAAAAGTTACATTTGACTATTTTAGCGAAGTGAAAGGTTACTTTAGTTAAGAACAGTGTTGGGAAGAGGCTACACATGACTATTTTAGATGAGAGAAGCGATATTTCAGTTAAGAAATGACAGGGAAACATGATGAAGTAACTATTTTTTAATTGACTGGTGAATACTTTTAGTTAAGGAAAAAGACAAAATATGATGAGGGAGACTATTTTTGTGCTCCCCAAAGTATAATGTCAGTTAAGAACAGCGATGAAAGATATCTCTGGTTATATTTTCTTACTTGACGAAAACAAAATTTTTGTTAGGAACAATGATGATGAATATGACTTTTTCTGTTGATTGATGGATAATTTTAGTTATGAAATGACAATGAAACATGAAGAACACGGTTATTTTCTGATGACTTGGGAATAAGTTTAGTTATGAACAGTGTTGGAAAGATTCCTTTGACTATTTTTTTGGTTGATTTTATAATAAGTTTAGTTGAGAAATGAGGAAAGTGAAAATGTTTTAGTTGATTGGCGAAAGATTTTTAGTTAAGAAGTTACAAGAAAGGTTTGTCTTTGTAAATTTGGAACTGAATAAAGATTGATTTAGTTAAGAACGGGGTTGGTAGAACTATTAAGTTGACTACGAGAATTACTTTGACATAGTTTTGCAAATAAAAACTGGGTGACTAAAATTGTTGAGAGAACTGTATATCAGTATAATATTATTTGACAAAGAACTAGTTAGTGAATGGAAGAAACAAATTGGTTTAAAGAAACAAAGAACATAAAAAAAATTGAGGTTAAGTAGGGGAATGAACACAGTGAACATACGGTGAACACAGAAAACATGTAAGAAAAAGTTGATGAATAGAGTGAACATGCAGGGAATATGAACTTATAGAGAATATGAAGACATGATAAGGAACATAGGGAATACAAAGAATGAACACTGAACATGTGAAGAACAAGCTAAGAACATCGAGAACATGAATATTGAGTATAAAAGTTATACAGAGAACATATGATGTACATGAAAACATGACAAAGAACATAGTCAAATTTATTGATAGATAGCTGTAGGCATAGGTAAATATACATATGAGTAGATGGATGGATTGATGGATAAATAGATAGATTGGTGGATGGATTAATGGATGAATAGATAGATAGATGGATTGATGGTTACATAGATAGATGCATAGAAAGATGAGTTGATGGATGGGAAAATAGGGAGATGGTTAGATATATTTTATACAGATGGATAGGCGGATGAAAAGGTGGATCAATAGATAGAATGATGACCAAATCTACAAGGGCCGTGACGAGGATTCGAACCTGCGTCCGGGAGTATCCCAGACGCTGCCTTTATCGACTGAGCTACGACATGGAAGAGAATTGAAACCAGAAGTTCTACTGAACTTCTGGTTTCTGTGATTTCTGAGTGTAATGAAGTAAGGGCGAAGAGGTAGAACGGCCTATTGACATAGCTCGAGTGCATGGGGGAGTTGTGTAAAACCCTGGTTTGTGTCTCGGAGAGGCTGCAGGATCCAAGTAGGTTCATTAGAAGTTTTGGTTTCAATTCTCTTCTATGTCGTAGCTCAGTCGATAAAGACAGCGTCTGGGATGCTCTTGGACGCAGGTTCGAATCCTCGTCACGGCTCTTGTGGCTTTGTTCATTTGATTTCTCAAGCTATTGTGATTTCTGTGTGTAATACAATGATGCATACATGGATGGATAGATAGGTATACATAGATATAGATGGATTAGTATCCACCTGGAAAATAAAACAAATATTCAAAACGTTTTTGTGTCTGACCACTTTAGTAAGAAAACACAGACATTATGTGTTTTTGTGATTATTCTTGCATTAATATACATATACATGGATATGATATAGATAGACAGAGATAGACAGATAGATAGATATAAGGATTGATGCACAGATAAATGTATTGATGCACAGATAAACGTATTGATGCACAGATAAATGAATTGATGTATAGTTTGATGAATATATGGTTGAAAAAATGGATGTGTAGATGGATCGGTAGATGGATAATAGGACGGATAGATGAACAGATATATGATAGAAAGATGAACGTATAGATTTATGGATAGTTCGACAGATAATTGATTCAAATGTTAGATACAGAGATGGATAGATAGATGGACAGGTAGAGGCTCATTTTGATCCTCAGATCGATGGATAGGTAGCTGGATGAAAAGATTGAGAAATAGATGGATAATGTTAGATGAATATATAGATTGAACGGACGATAGATAGATAATTAGATGGACATATAGATGGTCTCTGAGGAATATTTCCTCATAGACAGAGAAATGAAAAATTTTCGTCAAAATCGAAAAATTCTGAGATATTCCAATCAACTATCACACCATTTGGCATCACAATCGTGAAACTTTCACTCCAATACATTAATAAATAGATTTTCTACAGATATTTTTTTGCGTATGTCTGGGCGTGGACGGGTGCCCGCCCTCATATATCCCACCCTTGAACGGGTTCCCGCCCTTATATATCCCACCCCCTGTACGGATGCCCGCCCTCATATGTCCTACCCCCTATACGGGTGCCCGCCCTCATATATCCCACCCCTTATACTGGTGACCGCCCGCATATATCCTACCCCTTGTACTGGTGCCCGCCCGCATATATCCATTCCTGTACGGGTGCCCGCCCTCATATATCCCAACACCTATACGGGTGCCCGCCCTCATATATCCCACCTCTGTACGGAAGCCAGCCCTCATATATCCCACCCCTGAACGGGTGCGCACCATCATATATCCCAACCCCTGTACAGGTGCCCACCCTCATATATCCCGCCCCTTGTTCTGGTGCCCGCCCACATATATCCCACCCCTTGTTCTGGTGCCCGCCCTCATATATCCAACCCCCTGCACGGGTGCCCGCCCTCATATATCCCAACCCTGTACGGGTGCCCGCCCACATATATCCCACCCTTGTACAGGTGCCCGCCCTCATATATCCCACCCTTGAACCGGTGCCCGCCCTCATATATCCCACCCCTGTACGGGTGCCCTCCCTCATATCCCACCCCAGTACGTGTGCCCGCTCTCATATATCCTATCCCAGGACGGGTGCCCGCCCTCATATATCCAAACCCTGTATGGGTGCCCACCTACATATATCCCAACCCTGAACGGGTGCCCGCCCTTATGTATCCCACCCCTGTACGGGTGCCCACCTGCATGTATACCACCCCTGTACGGGTGCCCGCCCGCATGTATCCCACCCCTTTACGGGTGCCCGCCCTCATATATCCCACTTCTGTACGGTTGCCCGCCCTCACATATCCCACCCCTGAACGGGTGCCCGCCCTCATATATCCCACCCCTGTATGGGTACCCGCCCACATATATCCCACCCTTGTACGGGTGCCCGCCCTCATATATCCCACCCTTGAACCGGTACCAGCCCTCATATATCCCACCCTTGTACGGCTGCCTGCCCTCATATATCCCACCCCTGTACGGGTCCCCCCCGCATATATCCCACCCCTGTACGGGTGCCCGCCCGCATGTATCCCATCCCTATACGGGTGCGCACTCTCATATATCCCACCCCTTTACGGGTGCCCGCCCTCACATATCCCACCCCTGAACGGGTGCCCGCCCGCATGTATCCCATCCCTATACGGGTGCGCACTCTCATATATCCCACCCCTGTACGGGTGCCCGCCCTCATATATCCCACCCATGTATGGGTGCCCACCCTGATATATCCCACCCCTGTACAGGTGCCTGGCTGCATGTATCCCACCCCTGTACGGGTGCCCGCCCTCATATATCCCACCCCTGTACGGGTGCCCGCTCTCATATATCCCACCCCTGTACGGGTGCCCGCCCTCATATATCCCACCCCTGTACAGGTGCCTGGCTGCATGTATCCCACCCTCTGTACAGGTGCCCGCCCTCGTATATCCCACACCTGTACGGGAGCCCGCCTACATATATCCCACCCCATGTACGGGTGCCCGGCCTCACATATCCCACACCTGTACGGGAGCCCGCCCACATATATCCCACCCCATGTACGGGTGCCCGCCCTCACATATCCCACCCCTTGTTCTGGTGCCCGCCCCTCATATATCCCACCCTGAATGGGTGCCCGCCCTCATATATCCCACCCATTTACGGGTGCCTGCTCTCTGTCACGACCCTTGAGACTAAATAACGTTCTTCTCCCCACAGTGTAAAGAACAAATAAAAACCTGCCATGCCAATAGGTGTCTAGGGGTATAATTAATCACTGTATAAAAACGGGAGAACAATATATTTTGCTAAGGGTGACAACTTAACAACAATTAAATAAATAGTAGCCAGAAATATTTATCAGCATGTAATACTATAGAATGCAAGTAATCATTTGAGACCTGAGCACTATCACCAGAATATGGAGTAAGCCATAAATACACTAAAATCGTCTATCCAGATAAACTAATATTTATAGGGGCTCAAAATAAACAAAAACCAAGAACTTAGCTTAAACACAATTGCACTCGACCGCAGCCGCCACTCTACTGCCCAGGACGTGGTCCGCAGGCCCAACGTCGACTAACCGTCTACCCAAACACCAATTAACGTTCGCATGAACATTGTGAACATTCTATTTACAATGGTCAGCCCTAAACTCCAACATTATTAACTAAGAGTTGTAATTACCGGTCTCACATTCCTTGAAATATTACGGCTACCAATATGGGAATAAATAAATATAAAACTATAGGCAATTGATTTGCCAACAATCGCCCTGGCCATTCCCAAATATTGTCAACCGCCCACACGGCTAATTTCACGTGACATCCACCACCAAAACAAACCTTACACACACTACCCAGCTAGCTATGTTATATATATATATATAATGTATATATATCTATATACACAAATCTTGTACAACTGACAGCAATATTTACTTAGAGAATACAATAACATAATACGAGGTTCGGGAGAATTGGCAGAATCGTAACAAGATTCGTGACACTCTCATATATCCCAACCCTGTACTGTTGCCCGCCCTCATATATCCCACCCCTTTACGGGTGCCCGCCCTCATATATCCCAACCCTGTACGGGTGCGCGCCCTCATATATCCCAACCCTGTACGGGTGCCCCCCCCGGATATATCTCATCCCTGTACGGGTGACCGCCCTCATATATCCCACCCCTTTACGGGTGCCCGCCCTTATATATCCCAACCCTGTACTGTTGCCCGTCCTCATATATCCCACCCCTTTACGGGTGCCCGCCCTCATATATCCCAACCCTGTACGGGTGCCCCCCCCCGGATATATCTCATCCCTGTACGGGTGACCGCCCTCATATATCCCACCCCTTTACGGGTGCCCGCCCTCATATATCCCAACCCTGTACGGGTGCCCCCCCCCCCGGATATATCTCATCCCTGTACGGGTGCCCGATCTTATATTTCCCAGCCCAGTACGGGTGCCCGCCCTCATATATCCCTCCCCTTTACGGGTGCCCGCTCTCATATATCCCACCCCTATAAGGGTCCTGCCCTCATATATTCCACCCCTGTATGGGTGCCCGCCCTCATATATTCCACCCCTGTTCGGGTGCTCACTCTCATATATCCCAGCCCTTTATGGGTGCCCGCCCTCAAATATCCCAACCCTGTATAGGTGCCCACCCTCATATATCCCACCCGTGTACGGGTACCCGCCCTCATATATCCCGCCCTTGTACGGGTGCCCGTCATCATATATCCCACCCTTGAACGGGTGCCCGCCCTCATATGTCCCACCCTTGTACGGGTGCCTGCCCTCATATATCCCAACCCTGTACTGGTTCTCGCCCGCATATATCCCATCCCTGAACGGATGCCCGAACTCATATATCCCACCCCTGTATGGGTGCCAGCCCGCATATATCCCACCCCTGTACGGATGCCCACCCTCATATATCCCACCCCAATACGGGTGCCCGCCCTCATATATCCCACTCCTGTACGGATCCCCCCCCCGCATATATCCTACCCCTGTACAGGTGCCCGCTCTCATATATCCTACCCCAGTACGGGTGCCCGCCCTCATATATCCCAACCCTGTACGGGTGCCCACCTGCTTGTATCCCACCACTGTAAGGGTGCACGCCTGCATATATCCTACCCCCGGTACAAGTGCCCGCCCTCATATATCCGACCCCTGTACGGGTGCCCGCCCTCATATACACCACCCCTGTATGGGTGCCCGCCTGCATGTATCCAACCCTTGAATTGGTGCCCGCCCTCTTATATCCCACCTTCGAACGGGTATCCGCCCTCATACATCCCACCCCCTGTACGGGTGCTCGCTATCATATCCCACCTCCTATACGGGTGCCCGCTCTCGTATATCCCACACCAGTACGGGTGCCCACCCACATATATCACACCCCTGTAAGGGTGCCCGCCCTCATATATCCCACCCCTTGTTCTGGTGCCTGCTCTCATATCCAACCCCCTGTACGGGTGCCCGCTCTCATATATACCACCCCTCTATGGGTGCCCGCCCTCATATATCCCAGCCTTGTACGGGTGACCGTCCTCATATATCCTACCCTTGAACGGGTGCTCGACCTCATATATCGCACCCCTGTACGGGTGCCCGCCCTCATACATCCCACCCATGTACGGGTGCCCGCCCTTATACATCCCATCCTTGTACGGGTGCCCGACCTCATATATCCCACCCCTGAACTGGTGCCCGCTCTCATATATACCAGCCCTGTACGGGTGCCCGCCCTCATATATACCACCCCTCTATGGGTGCCCGTAATCTTATATCCAACCCTCTGTACGGGTGCCCACCCTCATATATCCCACCCCCTTGAACTGGTGCCCACCCGAATATATCCCAACCCCTTGTACTGGTGCCCGCCCGCATATATCCTTTCCAGGACGGGTGCCCGCCCTCATGTATCCCACAACTGTACGGGTGCCCTCCGTCATATATCCCACCCCTGTTCGGGTGCCCGCCCTCATATATCCCACCCCCGGTACGAGTGCCCGCCCTCATATATCCCACCCCTGTATGGGTGCCCGCCCTCATATATCCCACCCCTGTACGGGTGCCCACCCTAATATATTTTACCCCAGTACGGGTGCCCACCCTCATATATCTCAACCCTGTACGAGTGCCTGCCCTTATAAATCCCACCCCTGTACAGGTGCCCGCCCTCATATATCCCACTCCTGTACGGGTGCCCGCACTCATATATCCCACCCCTGTACAGGTGCCCGCCCTCATTTATCCCACACTTGTACGGGTGCCCGCCTGCATATATCCCACCCCTTTACGGGTGCCCGCCATCATATATCTCACCCCTGTACGGGTATCCTGCCCTCATATATCCCACTCCTGTACAGGTGCCCGCCCTCATATATCCCACCCATGTACAGGTGCCCACCCTCATATATCCCACGCATGTACAGGTGCCCACCTTCATATATCCCACCCATGTACAGGTGCCCGCCCTCATATATCCCACCCCTGTACGGGTGCCCACCCTCATATATCCCACCTCTATACGGGTGCCCGCCTCCATATATCCCACTCCTGTACGGGTTCCAGCCCTCATATATCCCACCCATGTACAGGTGCCCGCCCTCATATATCCACCCCTGTACGGGTTCCCGCCCTCATATATCTCACCCCTGTAAGGGTGCCCGCTCTCATATATCCCATGTCTGTACGGGTGCCCGCCCTCATATATCCCACTCCTGTACGGGTGCCCACCCTCATATATCCCACCCCTGTACGGGTGCCCACCCTCATATATCCCACCCCTGTACGGGTGCCCGCCTCCATATATCCCACCCCTGTACGGGTGCCCGCCCTCATATATCCCACCCATGGACAGGTGCCCGGTCTCATATATCCCACCTCTGTACAGGTGCCCGCCTTAATATATCTCATTCCTGTACGGGTGCCCACCCTCATATATCCCACCCCTGTACGGGTGCCCGCCCTCATATATCCCACCCATGGACAGGTGCCCGGTCTCATATATCCCACCTCTGTATGGGTGCCCGCCCTCATATATCCCACCCCTGTACGGGTGCCCGCCCTCATATATCCCACCCCTGTACGGGTGCCCGCCCTCTTATAGCTCACCCCTGTACGGGTTCCCGCCCTCATATATCCCACGCCTGTACGGGTGCCCCCCCTCATATATCCCACCCCCTGTACGGGTGTCCGTTCTCATATATCCCACCCCAGTACGGGTGCAGGCCCTTATATCGCCTACCCCAGTACGGGTGCCCGACCTCATACATCCCACCCCATGTACGGGTGCCCGCCTTCATATATCCCACCTGTGTGTGGGTGCCCGGCCTCATATATCCCTCTTCTGTACGGGTGCTCACTCTCATATATCTCACCCTCTGTTCGGGTGCCTGCCCTCATATATCCCACCCCTGTACGGGTTCCCGCCCTCATATATCTCACCCCTGTACGGTTGCCCGCCCTCATATATCCCACCACTGTACGGGTGCCCGACCTCATATATCTCACCCCTGTACGGGTGCCCGCTCTCATATATCCCACCCCTGTACGGGTGCCCGCCCTCTTATAGCTCACCCCTGTACGGGTTCCCGCCCTCATATATCCCACCCCTGTACGGGTTCCCGCCCTCATATATCCCACTCCTGTACGGGTGCCCGCCCTCATATATCCCACTCCTGTACATGTAGCCGCTCTCATATATCCCACTCCTGTACGGGTGCCCGCCCTCTTGTATCCCACCTCTGTACGGGTGCCCGCCCTCATATATCCAAACCCTTTACGGGTGCGCGCTCTCATATATCCCACCCCTGTACGGGTGCCCGCCCTCATATATCCCACTACTGTACATGTAGCCGCTCTCATATATCCCACTCCTGTACGGGTGCCCGCCCTCATGTATCCCACCTCTGTACGGGTGCCTGCACTCATATATCCTACCTTTCTACGGGTGCCCGCCCTCATATATCCAAACCCTTTACGGGTGCGCGCTCTCATATATCCCACCCCTGTACGAATGACTGCCCTCATATATCCAACCACTGTACTGGTGACCACCCTCATATATCCCACCCCTGTACGGGTACCCGCCCTTATATATCCTTCCCCCTTACGGGTGCACGCCTGCATGTAGCCCACCCCTATACAGGTGCCCGCCCTCATATTTTCCACACCGCTACGGGTGCCCACCCTCATATATCCCACCCCTGTACAGGTGCGCGCTCTCATATATCCCACCACTGTATGGGTGCCAGCCCTCATATATCCCACCCCGGTACAGGTGCCCACCCTCATATATCCCACCCCTGTACGGGTGCCCGCCCTCATATATCTCACCCATGAACAGGTGCCCACCCTCATATATCCCACCCCTGTACGGGTACCTGCTCCCATATATTCCACCCCTGTACAGGTGCCCGCCCTTATATATCCCACCCTTGTACGGGTACCCGCCCTCATATATCCCACCCCTGTACGGGTGACCGCCCTCATATATCCCACCCTTGTACGGGTGCCCGCCCTCATATATCTCACCCCTGTACGGGTGCCCGCCCTCATATATCCTTCCCCCTTACGGGTGCCCGCCCTCATATATATCCCACCCCTGTACGGGTGCCCGCCCTCATATATCCCACCCTTGTACGGGTGCCCGCCCTCATATATCTCACCCCTGTACGGGTGCCCGCCCTCATATATCCTTCCCCCTTACGGGTGCCCGCCCTCATATATCCCACCCCTGTACAGGTGCCCGCCTACATGCATCCCACCCCTGTACGGGTGCCCGCCCTCATATATCCCACCACTGTACGGGTGCCCGCCCTCATATATCACACCCCTGTACGGATGCCAGCCCTCATATATTCCACCCCTAAACAGGTGCCCGCTCTCATATATCCCACCCCTGTATGGATGCCCGCTCTTATATATCCCACCCCTGAAGATTGATTGATTGATGAAGATTAAGCCACCCAAAAGGTGGCACGGGCATGAATAGCCCGTAAGTGGTGGCCCATTTGAGCCATTACCAGTATCAATAGATGATACCGGAGATCTGTGGAGATGCGACTGCACCCTGCGTGACTGGAGATGTCTCCCGTGTCCACCCCTGAACTGGTGCCCGCTCTTATATATCCCACCCCTGTACGGATGCCCGCTCTTATATATCCCACCTCTTTACGGATGCCCGCTCTTATATATCCCACCCATGTACGGGTGCCCGCCCTTATACATCCCATCCCTGTACGGGTGCCCGCCCTCATATATCCCACCCCTGAACTGGTGCCCGCTCTCATATATACCACCCCTGTATGGGTGCCTGTAATCTTATATCCAACCCTCTGTACGGGTGCCCGCCCTCATATATCCCACCCCCTTGTACTGGTGCCCACCCGAATATATCCCAACCCCTTGCACCGGTGCCCGCCTGCATATATTTTTTCCAGGACGGGTGCCCGCCCCCATGTATACCACACCTGTACGGGTCCCCTCCGTCATATATCCCACCCCTGTACGGGTGCCCGCCCAGATATATCCCACCTCTGGTACGGGTGCCCGCCCTCATATATCCCACCCCGTACGGGTGCCCGCCCTCATATATCCCACCCCTGTACAGGTGCCCACCCTAATATATTTTACCCCAGTATGGGTGCCCACCCTCATATATCTCATCCCTGTACGGGTGCCTGCCCTTATAAATCCCACCCCTGTACGGGTGCCCGCTTTCATATATCCCACCCCTGTATGGGTGCCCGCCCTCATATATCCCACCCCTGTATGGGTGCCCGCCCTCATATATCCCACCCCTGTACAGGTGCCTGCCCTCATATATCCCACCCCTGTACAGGTGCCCGCCCTCATATATCCCACACTTGTACGGGTGCCCTCCTGCATATATCCCAGTACGGGTGCCCGCCATCCTATATCTCACCCCTGAACGGGTATCCCGCCCTCATATATCCCACTCCTGTACAGGTGCCCGCCCTCATATATCGCAACTCTGTAAGGGTGCCCGCCTCCATATATCCCACTCCTGTACAGGTGCCCGCCTTAATATATCTCATTCCTGTATGGGTGCCCACCCATATATATCCCACCCCTGTACGGGTGCCTGCCCTCATATATCCCACCCCTGTACGGGTGCCCGCCCTCAATTATCCCAACCCTGTACGGGTTCCCGCCCTCATATATCCCACCCTTGTACGGGTGCCCGCCCTCATATATCCCACCCTTGAACAGGTACCCGCCCTCATATATCCCACCCTTGTACGGGTGCCCGCCCTCATATATCCCACCCTTGAACAGGTGCCCGCCCTCATATATCCCACCCTTGTACGGGTGCCTGCCCTCATATATCCCAACCCTTGAACAGGTGCCCGCCCTCATATATCCCACCCTTGAACAGGTGCCCGCCCTCATATATCCCACCCTTGTACGGGTGCCCGCCCTCATATATCCCAACCCATGAACAGGTGCCCGCCCTCATATATCCCACCCTTGAACAGGTGCCCGCCCTCATATATCCCAACCCTGTACGGGTTCTCGCCCTCATATATCCCACCCTTGAACAGGTGCCCGCCCTCATATGTCCCACCCTTGTACGGGTGCCCGCCCTCATATATCCCAACCCTGTACGGGTTCTCGCCCGCATATATCCCATCCCTGAACGGATGCCCACAGTAGTAGGGATGACACGCCACAGATGAATTTTTATTTTGGGGGGAAATTCCCCTGTAGCGTGTCAGGGTTTTCAGGTGAATTTAGAAATTCCCGTGTAGCGTGTCAGGGTTTTCAGGCGAATTTGGGCAGTCACAGATGTGTAATTAAGAAAATCTTATGATTAAAATAATTTCTGAGATTTTAGAAGTTCGTTAAGAGATCCTATGATGAAAATAATGTCATACAAGTTTGTTAAGAGATCTTATGGGAGAAATTCAAATTCCCGTGTAGCGTGTCAGGGTTTTCAGGCAAATTTTGCCGGCCACAGATTTTAGAAGTTGTTAAAGTTCCTATAATGAAAATAATGTCATACGAGTTTGTTAAAGTTCTTATGATAAAAATAATTTCCGAGACTTTAGAAGTTTGTTAAAAGTTCTTATCATGAAATAATGTCATACGAGTTTTGTTAAGAGTTCTCATGGGATTCTTACTTAGAAACAAGTATATTGCTATATATCTGAATCATTTCACTGTCTCCCGCTCATACCTCACCCCCTTACCTCACAATCTGTGGCCCACATGTGTTTACTTTAGACCGTCAGCCAGACGCCGCATGCAGGTTACCTCTTAATCTTATCTTATCTTCTCCATAATATCTGGACCGTCCCTCTCCTTCATATTGTTCATTCATAGTTCCTTTTCATTAAACTATTCAGTTTTACATATATAAACAAAGTCAGGGACAAGCTCACGTTTAGTAAATCCAAACAATTATCAAACTCTAGCTCTTGTCCCCCAGCTTAGATCATTTGTACAAGATCGTTAGTAACAGATCAATTTTCCCCGAAATTTAAAAGCAGACATACTTCAAAGTTAGTAAATAAGATCAAGTCAGTTACTGAGCTCCAGCTCTCGTCCCCACCTTAGTTCTCTCTCGTATATTTGTAAATAACCCATCAATTCCCCTGAAATTTTTACCCTCTGTATTTCAGTCGTAGTAAATAAGATCAAGTCAGTTACTGAGCTCCAGCTCTCGTCCCCCACCTTAGTTCTCCCTCGTATATTTGTAAATAACCCATCAATTTCCCTGAAATTTTTACCCTCTGTATATCAGACACCCTAAATAAGATCAAAACAGTTATCTAGCTCCAGCTCTCGTCCCCCAACTTAGTTCTCTCTCGTATATTTGTAAATAACCCATCAATTTCCCTGAAATTTTTACCCTCTGTATTTCAGACATAGTAAATATGATGTAAACAATTATAAAACTCTAGCTCTTGTCCTCTGTACAAGTTCACTCCTGTAAATTCATTACTATCAGTCCAAATCCCCCTGAGATTTAAACACCCAACTACATTTTCAGACATAGTAAATAAAAACCAGTTCAGTTATCAAGTTTCAACTCTTGTCCTCCAGCTTAATTCATTTTGTACAAGTTCTTTATTTTCCAACTAAATCACCTGAGATTTAAGATCACCTTATTTCTAACGTAGTAAAATTAATCAGGGCATTAGCGAAGCTCCATTTCCTCTGTCTTAGATCATCGAACATAAATATATCCGATCAAGTCCCTCTCCAGCCTATCTCTTTATCAGAGTAATTACCTTACCATTCTCATCCCAAACGTATCCAAACCTTCAATAATCATCATACTGTATTTGCATATTTTCTCTATATTCAGCTGTGTTCTTCACATTTTTTCCATGTTTTCTGTGTTCATTCCATGTTCTACAAATGTTCACAGCATGCTCAGTTCAAATTTTTTTTTACCATTTTCCTCGTATGTTCACTATGTTCTTTGTCATGTTTTCATGTACATCATATGTTCTCTGTATAACTTTTATACTCAATATTCATGTTCTCAATGTTCTTAGCTTGTTCTTCACATGTTCAGTGTTCATTCTTTGTATTCCCTATGTTCCTTATCATGTCTTCATATTCTCTATAAGTTCATATTCCCTGCATGTTCACTCTATTCATCAACTTTTTCTGACATGTTTTCTGTGTTCACCGTATATTCACTGTGTTAATTCCCCTACTTAACCTCAATTTTTTTATGTTCTTTGTTTCTTTAAACCAATTTGTTTCTTCCATTCACTAACTAGTTCTTTGTCAAATAATATTATACTGCAATACAGTTCCCTCAACAATTTTAGTCACCCAGTTTTTATTTGCAAAACTATGTCAAAGTAATTCTCGTAGTCAACTTAATAGTTCTACCAACCCTGTTCTTAAACAAATCTACACTTTATTCAGTTCCAAATTTACAAAGACAAACCTTTCTTGTAACTTCTTAACTAAAAATCTTTCGCCAATCAACTGAAACATAGTCACTTTCCTCATTTCTCAACTAAACTTATTAACCAATCAACCAAAAAATAGTCAAAGGAATCTTTCCAACACTGTTCATAACTAAACTTATTCCCTAGTGATCAGAAATTAACCGTGTTCTTCATGTTTCATTGTCATTTCATAACTAAAATTATCCATCAATCAACAGAAAAAGTCATATTCATCATCATTGTTCCAAACTAAAATTATGTTTTCGTCAAGTAAGGAAAAATAACCAAAGATATCTTTCATCGCTGTTCTTAACTGACAATATACTTACCTGAGGTATTTGTTGAAAATATTATCCTTTTCCTAACCTTTCAGATGTAGTTTTGTTTCTCCTTTGTATATTTTTACCCAAACCCACCATCCCACTTAACCTTCTTTCCTTCTATTACTTTTTTTCTCCTACTCCTTCTAACCCTCCTTTTCTATTTCTCTCCCTTATTTTCTCTCTCTCACTCATTTCCTCAAATGCTCTCTTGTTTCTCAAATTCAAGTCTTAATGCTCCCATTCTCTCACCCTCACTCTCATTCACTTAGTTTTTCTTTTTCTCAAATTCAAGTCTTAGTGCTCCCATGCTCTTTTCTCCTCTTTTCATGCTCTCAGTCCCTTGCTCTCTTGTTTTTTCTCAATTTCAAGTATTAGTAGATCTGATTCTTTACTATTGTAATTTTATTATTACTAAGATAAAGAATGAACTTATATGTGAAAACAAAGTAAAAGAAGGAAAGAAGGTTAAGTGGGATGGTGGGTTTGGGTAAAAATATACAAAGGAGAAACAAAACTACATCTGAAAGGTTATGAAAAGGATAATATATTCAACAAATACGTCAAAAACACAATAAACTACATCTGAAAGGTTAGGTTAAAGGGTTGGGGAATAGGAACATATGATAGAACCTACTAAATACACTAAGATTACAAGAGGTTAGGTTAAGGGGTTGTGGAATAAGAATAAATGATAACAAACACAATAAATACAACTTATGAGCAACTTGATGAACTTTAACAAATAACCCTTGATCTGCAAAAATGACCATTTGAGAAATTAGCCCTTGAAACGAGTAAATTCTCATATATATAACAAAAATCCTTTGAAATGGTTAAACCCCCAATCATAAACAAATGTCACTTTAAATGCAAAATGTCCATTTGAGAAATTAACCCTTGAAATGAGTAAATGAATATGAGACAACGATTGACGAAACACAAAAGACAAGCAGGAATAATTATGTAAGTTAGATCATGTCTGGTTGGACTAGATAAGTCAGGATACATCAGTTTGGGAATGTAAGATTAAGTTAGGTAAAGCAAGTTAGGTTAGGTTAGGATAGGTAAGATAAGTTATGTAAGTTAGGTTAATCAGGTTAAGTTAGGTAAGGTAGGTAAATTAGGTTAAGTTAGATAAGTTAGGTAAGGTAAGGTAAGTTTGGTAAGTTAGGTAAGATAGGTAAGATAAGGTAAGTTAGGTTAAGCAGGTTAGGTTAAGTTATGTAAGTTAGGTAAGTTAGGTAATGTATGGTAAGTTATGTTAGGATAGATAAAGTTAGGTTTAGCAGGTTAAGTTAGGTAATGTAGGTAAGTTAGGTTAAGCAGGATAAGTTAGGTTAAGTTAGGTAAGTTAGGTAAGATAGGTAAGTTAAGGTAAGTTAGGTTAAGCAGGTTAGGTTATACAGGTTAAGTTAGGTAAGTTAGGTAAGTTAGGTTAAGCAGGATAAGTTAGGTTAGGTTAGGTAAGTTAGGTAAGATAGGTAAAGTTAGGTAAGATAGGTAAGTTAAGGTAAGTTATGTTAGGATAGGTAAAGTTAGGTTATGCAGGTTAAGTTAGGTAAGATAGGTAAAGGTAAGGTAAGTTATGTTACGATAGGTAAAGTTAGGTAAGTTATGTTACGATAGGTAAAGTTAGGTAAGATAGGTAAGGTAAGGTAAGTTATGTTAGGATAGGTAAAGTTAGGTTTAGGAACGTTACGTTAACTAAGTAACATTGGGTGGAGAGGATAGGTTACGTAGGTTTGAACAGTGTAGTTCAGAGAATAGTTTTAGGGTAAAGTGACTAAGAAAATATATTTTAACAGAAGTGTAAGTTTCATATGAAAAGCTGAACTAGTTGTATTTGGAGAGAAATTTTATGCCTGAAGATGTCTTAGAGAATAACATGATGGAAGAAGGAGAGTTTCTTTGATGAACGAAGGTGTCTTAGAGAACAACTTTTTGGAGAACGAAGATGAATTAGAGATCACTTTGATGACTCTGAGAATAACTTTGATCAACGAAGATGGATTGGAAAGTTTCTCTAATGAACGAAGGTGACTTTGAGATTAACTTTTATGATTTAGAGAACATCTTTGATGTCTTAGAGAACAACATTGATGTCTTAGAGAACAACTTTGATGACTCTGAGAATAACTTTTATGATTTAGAGAACATCTTTGATGTCTTAGAGAACAACATTGATGTCTTAGAGAACAACTTTGATGACTGAGAATAACTTTTATGTCTTACATAATAACTTTGATGTCTTAGAGACCAACATTGATGTCTTAGAGAACAACTTTGATGACTCTGAGAATAACTTTTATGTCTTACATAATAACTTTTATAACATAGAAATTAACTTTGTTGAACAAAAGTGAGTTCGAGAATAACATTTGATGACTCCGAGAATAACTTTGATGAACGAAGATGTTTTGGAAAGTTTCTCTGAAGAACGAAGGTGACTCTGAAAATAACTTTTGTTATCTCTTAGAATAACTTTGATGACTTAGAGAAGAACATTGATGGCTTAGAGAGAATATCTTTGATGAAAAATGATGTCTTAGATTATCTTTGACGTCTCTAGGAATAACTTTGATTACTTTGAGAACAAGTTTGATAGCTCTGAGAATGACTTTGATGACTCTGAGATTAACTTTAATGAAACGAAGATGTCTTAAAAAGTTTCTCTGACGAACGAAAGGTTACTTAGAGAATAACTTTTATGTCTCTGAGAATAACTTTCATGTCTCTGAAAATAACTTTTAAGTCTCTGAGAATAGCTTTTATGCCTCTGAGAATAACTTTGATGTCTTAAAGGATGTCTTTGATGTTTCAAAGGATGTCTTTGAGTGCAACTTTGATGAACGAGAGTGAGTTAGAGATTACCTTTGTTAACTCTGAGATTAACTTTGATGAACGAGAAAATACTTTTTGATGACATCAAGAATAATTTTGATAGCTCTGAGAATAACTTTTATGCCTCTGAGATTAACTTTAATGAACGAAGATGTCTTAGAAAGTTTCTCTGATGAACGAAAGGTTACTTAGAGAATAACATTTTGATGACTGAGATTAACTTTTTGATGACTCTGAGAAAAACTTTGAGGATGCGAGTAAATTTTTGAGGGTTTGAGAGTTTCTTTTGATATCTCGAAGAGTCCCCTTGAAGTCTTAAAGGATGTCTTTGATGTCTCAAAGGATGTCTTTGAGTGCAACTTTGATGTCTTTGAGTAAGTCCTTGATGTCTCGAAGAGTGTCTTTGACTATATTTCTTACTTAACGACATATAATTTTAGTTAGGAAAGTGCTGAAAAAGTTACATTTGACTATTTTAGCGAAGTGAAAGGTTACTTTAGTTAAGAACAGTGTTGGAAAGAGGCTACACATGACTATTTTAGATGAGAGAAGTGATATTTCAGTTAAGAAATGACAGGGAAATATGATGAAGTAACTATTTTTTAGTTGACTGATGAATACTTTTAGTTAAGGAAAAAGACAAATATGATGAGGGAGACTATTTTTGTGCTCCCCAAAGTATATTGTCAGTTAAGAACAGCGATGAAAGATATCTTTGGTTATTTTTTCTTACTTGACGAAAACATAATTTTTGTTAGGAACAATGATGATGAATATGACTTTTTCTGTTGATTGATGGATAATTTTAGTTATGAAATGACAATGAAACATGAAGAACACGGTTAATTTCTGATGACTAGGGAATAAGTTTAGTTATGAACAGGTTGGAAAGATTCCTTTGACTATTTTTTGGTTGATTGGTTGATAAGTTTAGTTGAGAAATGAGGAAAGTGACTATGTTTTAGTTGATTGGCGAAAGATTTTTAGTTAAGAAGTTACAAGAAAGGTTTGCTTTGTAAATTTGGAACTGAATAAAGTGTAGATTTGTTTAAGAACAGGGTTGGTAGAACTATTAAGTTGACTACGAGAATTACTTTGACATAGTTTTGCAAATAAAAACTGGGTGACTAAAATTGTTGAGGGAACTGTATTGCAGTATAATATTATTTGACAAAGAACTAGTTAGTGAATGGAAGAAACAAATTGGTTTAAAGAAACAAAGAACAAAAAAAAAATTGAGGTTAAGTAAGGGAATTACCACAGTGAACATACGGTGAACACAGAAAATATGTAAGAAAAAGTTGATGAATAGAGTGAACATGCAGGAATATGAACTTATAGAGAATATGAAGACATGATAAGGAACATAGGGAATACAAAGAATGAACACTGAACATGTGAAGAACAAGCTAAGAACATTGAGAACATGAATATTGAGTATAAAAGTTATACAGAGAACATATGATGTACATGAAAACATGACAAAGAACATATATATCCATATATCCCACCCGTACAGAGGTGGGATATATGCAGGTGGGCACCCGTACAGGGGAGGGATATATGCAGGTGGGCACCCGTATAGGAGTGGGATATATGCAGGTGGGCACCCGTACAGGGGTGGGATATATGCAGGTGGGTACCCGTACAGGGGTGGGATATATGCAGGTGGGCACCCGTACAGGGGTGGGATATATGCAGTTGGGCACCCGTACAAGGGTGGGATATATGCAGGTGGGCACCCGTACAGGGGTGAGATATATATAGGTAGGCACCCGTACAGGGGTGGGATATATGCAACTGGGCAACCGTACAGGGGTGGGATATATGCAGGTGGGCACCCGTACAGGGGTGGGATATATGCAGGTGGGCACCCGTACAGGGGTGGGATATATGCAGTTGGGCATCCGTACAAGGGTGGGATATATGCAGGTGGGCACCCGTACAGGGGTGAGATATATGCAGGTAGGCACCCGTGCCGGGTGGGATATATGCAATTGGGCAACCGTACAGGGGTGGGATATGTGCAGGCGGGCACCCATACAGGGGTGGGATATATGCAGGCGGGCGCCCATACAGGGGTGGGATATATGCAAACAGGCACCCGTAAAGGGGTGGGATATATGCAGGCGGTCATCCGAACAGGGGTGGGATACATGCAGGTGGGCACCCATACAGGGGTGGGATATATGAGGGCAGGCATCTGTACAGGGGTGGGATATATGAGGGCGGGCACCCAAACAGGGGTGGGATATATGCAGGCGGGCACCCATACAGGGGTGGGATATATGCAGGCGGGCACCCGTACAGGGGTGGGATATATGCAGGCGGGCACCCGTACTTGGTTGAGATATATGCAGGTGGGCACCCGTACAGGGGTGGGATATATGCATGTGTGCACCCATACAGGGGTGGGATATATGCACGTGGGCACCCGTACAGGGGTGGGTTAAATGCACGTGAGCACCTGTACAGGGGTGGGATATATGCAGGTGGGCACCCGTACAGAGGTGGGATATATGCAGGTGAGCACCCGAAAAGGGGTGGAATATATGCAGGCGGGCACTCGTACAGGGGTGAGATATATGCAGGTGGGCACCCGTACAGGGGTGGGATATATGCAGGTGGGCACCCGCACAGGGGTGTGGTATATGCAGGTGGGCACCCGTATAGTGGGATATATGCAGGTGGGCACCCGTACAGGGGTGGGATATATGCAGGTGGGTACCCGTACAGGGGTGGGTTATATGCAGGTGTGCACCCGTACAGGGGTGGGATATATGCAGTTGGGCACCCGAACAAGGGTGGGATATATGCAGGTGGGCACCCGTACAGGGGTGAGATATATGCAGGTAGGCACCCGTACAGGGGTGTGATATATGCAGGTGGGCACCCGTACATGGTGAGATATATGCAGGTAGGCACCCGTACAGGGGTGGGATATATGCAGGTGGGCATATATCCCACCCCTCATGTATCCCACCCCTGTATGGGTGCCCGCCCTCATATATCCCACTCCTGTATGGGTGCCCGCCCTCATATATCCCACCCCTTGTATGGTTGCCCGTCTGCATATATCCCACCCCTGTACGGGTGCCCGCCTGCATATATCCCACCCATGTTCGGGTGACCGCCTGCATATATCCCACTCCTTTACGGGTGCCCGCCTTCATATATCCCACCCCTGTACGGGTGCCCGCTCTCATATCCACACCTGTACGGGTGCCCGCCCTCATATATCCCACCCCTGTACAGGTGCCCGCCTGCATATATCCCACCCCTGTTTGGGTGCCCGCCCTCATATATCCCACCCCAGTACGGATGCCCGCTCTCATATATCAGACCCCTGTACGGGTGCCCACTCCCATATCCACCCCTGTACGGGTGCCCGCCCTCATATATCCCACCCTTCTACAGGTGCCCACCTGCATATATCCCACCCCTGTACGGGTGCCCGCCTGCATATATCCCATCACTGTATGGGTGCCCGCCTGCATATAGCCCACCCCTGCACGGGTGCCCGTCCAAATATATCCCACCCCTGTATGGGTGCCCGCCCTCATATCTCCCACACCTGTACGGATGCCCGTCCTCATATATCCCACCCCTGTACGGGCGCCTGCCCTAATATATCCCACCCCAGAATTGGTGCCCACCTGCATGTATCCCACCCCTGTTCGGATGACCGCCTGCATATATCCCACCCCTGTACGGGTGCCCGCCTGCATATATCCCACCCCTGTACGGGTGCCCGCCTGCGAATATCCCACCCCTGTATGGGTGCCCGCCTGCATATATCCCACCCCTGCACGGGTGCCCGCCCTCATATATCCCACCCCTGTACGGGTGCCCGCCCTCATATATCCCACCCCTGTACGGGTGCCTGCCTGCATATATCCCACCCCTGTACGGGTGCCCGACCTCATATATCCCACCCCTTTACGGGTGCCCGCCCTCATATCAACCCCTGTGCGGGTGCCCGCCCTCATATATCCCACCCCTGTACGGGTGCCCGTCCTCATATATCCCACCCCTGTACGGGTGCCTGCCCTCATATCCACCCCTGGACGGTTGCCCGCCCTCATATAACCCACCCCTGTACGGGTGCCCACCTGCATATATCTCACCCCTGTACGGGTGCCCAACTGCATATATCCCACCCCTGTACTGGTGCCCGCCTGCATATATCCCACCCCTGTTCGGGTGCCCACCTGCATATATGCCACCTGTGTACGGGTGCCCTTCTGCATATATCCCACCCCTGTACGTGTGCACACCTTCATATATCTAACCCCTGTACGGGTGCCCACCTGCATATATCCCACACCTGTACGGGTGCTAACTGCATATATCCCACACCTGTACGGGTGCCTACCTGCATATATCTCACCCCTGTACGGGTGCCCACCTGCATATATCCCACCCCTGTACGGGTGCCCACCTGCATATATCCCACCCCTGTACGGTTGCCCACCTGCATGTATCCCACCCCTGTTCGGGTGCCTTCCTGCATATATCTCACCCCCGTACGGGTGCCCACCTGCATATATCCCACCCTTGTTCGGGTGCCCAACTGCATATATCCCACCCCTGTACGGGTGCCCACCGGCATATAACCCACCCCTGTACGGGTACCCACCTGCATATATCCCACCCCTGTACGGGTGCCCGCCTGCATATATCCCATCACTGTATGGGTGCCCGCCTGCATATAGCCCACCCCTGCACGGGTGCCCGTCCAAATATATCCCACCCCTGTATGGGTGCCCGCCCTCATATCTCCCACACCTGTACGGATGCCCGTCCTCATACATCCCACCCCTGTACGGGTGCCTGCCCTAATATATCCCACCCCAGTATTGGTGCCCACCTGCATGTATCCCACCCCTGTTCGGATGACCGCCTGCATATATCCCACCCCTGCACGGGTGCCCGCCCTCATATATCCCACCCCTGTACGGGTGCCCGCCCTCATATATCCCACCCCTGTACGGGTGCCTGCCTGCATATATCCCACCCCTGTACGGGTGCCCGACCTCAAATATCCCACCCCTTTACGGGTGCCCGCCCTCATATCAACCCCTGTGGGGGTACCCGCCCTCATATATCCCACCCCTGTACGGGTGCCCGTCCTCATATATCCCACCCCTGTACGGGTGCCCGCCCTCATATCCACCCCTGGACGGTTGCCCGCCCTCATATAACCCACCCCTGTACGGGTGCCCACCTGCATATATCTCACCCCTGTACGGGTGCCCAACTGCATATATCCCACTCCTGTACTGGTGCCCGCCTGCATATATCCCACCCCTGTTCGGGTGCCCACCTGCATATATGCCACCCGTGTACGGGTGCCCTTCTGCATATATCCCACCCCTGTACGTGTGCACACCTTCATATATCTAACCCCTGTACGGGTGCCCACCTGCATATATCCCACACCTGTACGGGTGCTAACTGCATATATCCCACCCCTGTACGGGTGCCTACCTGCATATATCCCACCCCTGTACGGGTGCCCACCTGCATATATCTCACCCCTGTACGGGTGCTCACGTGCATTTATCCCACCCCTGTACGGGTGCCCAACTGCATATATCCCACTCCTGTACTGGTGCCCGCCTGCATATATCCCACCACTGTTCGGGTGCCCACCTGCATATATGCCACCCGTGTACGGGTGCCCTTCTGCATATATCCCACCCCTGTACGTGTGCACACCTTCATATATCTAACCCCTGTACGGGTGCCCACCTGCATATATCCCACACCTGTACGGGTGCTAACTGCATATATCCCACCCCTGTACGGGTGCCTACCTGCATATATCCCACCCCTGTACGGGTGCCCACCTGCATATATCTCACCCCTGTACGGGTGCTCACGTGCATTTATCCCACCCCTGTACGGGTGCCCAACTGCATATATCCCACGCCTGTATGGGTGCACACCTGCATATATCCCACCCTTGTACGGGTGCCCACCTGCATATATCTCAACCAAGTACGGGTGCCCGCCTGCATATATCCCACCCCTGTACGGGTGGTCGCCTGCATATATCCCACCCCTGTACGGGTGACAACCTGCATATATCCCACCCCTGTACGGGTGCCCACCTGCATATATCCCGCCCCTTGTATGGGTGCCCGTCTGCATATATCCCACCCCTGAACGGGTGCCCGCCTGCATATATCCCACCCATGTTCGGGTGACCGCCTGCATATATCCCACTCCTTTACGGGTGCCCGCCTGCATATATCCCACCCCTATATGGGTGCCCGCCTGCATATATCCCAGCCCTTTATGGGTGCCCGCCTGCATATATCCCACCCCTGTATGGGTGCCCGCCCTCATAAATCCCACCCCTGTACGGGTGCCCGCCTTCGTATATCCCACCCTTGTATGGGTGCCCGCCCTCATATATCCCAACCCCTGTATGGGTGCCCGCCCTCATATATCCCACCCCTGTATGGGTGCCCGCCCTCATATATCCCACCCCTTGTATGGGTGCCCGTCTGCATATATCCCTCCCCTGTACGGGTGCCCGCCTGCATATATCCCACCCATGTTCGGGTGACCGCCTGCATATATCCCACTCCTTTACGGGTGCCCGCCTTCATATCTCCCACACCTGTACGGATGCCCGTCCTCATATATCCCACCCCTGTACGGGCGCCTGCCCTAATATATCCCACCCCAGTATTGGTGCCCACCTGCATGTATCCCACCCCTGTTCGGATGACCGCCTGCATATATCCCACCCCTGTACGGGTGCCCGCCTGCATATATCCCACCCCTGTACGGGTGCCCGCCTGCATATATCCCACCCCTGTATGGGTGCCCGCCTGCATATATCCCACCCCTGCACGGGTGCCCGCCCTCATATATCCCACCCCTGTACGGGTGCCCGCCCTCATATATCCCACCCCTGTACGGGTGCCTGCCTGCATATATCCCACCCCTGTACGGGTGCCCGATCTCATATATCCCACCCCTTTACGGGTGCCCGCCCTCATATCAACCCCTGTGCGGGTGCCCGCCCTCATATATCCCACCCCTGTACGGGTGCCCGTCCTCATATATCCCACCCCTGTACGGGTGCCTGCCCTCATATCCCCAGCAAACACAAATCATCTACACAACGTTCCCCTATCTCTTGCCATAGGTGTGGGAATGATTTGCATTGAGAATGGTGCAGGAGAGCCTTTGAGAAACTTTTACTCAAAAAATCCAAACACAAAGGTTTAATTATAAATTGTTTTTCTACAATTATTTTCTTCCAAATGTAAAACAAATAGTTTTTACATGTTTAAATATAAAATTTATGGTGTTTTTTTGTAAAATTCATTAATAAATTGTGAATGATATATATTGGCTGAGTGAAACCTTTATAATCCATTTAGTTATAATTTGAACAGAAAAAAGTATTTTTCCAAATTTTCTAAAAATTGCTCTTTTTAACACAATTTGACTCCTTATACATTCCACTAAACACTATATCATGTTTAAATATATAATTTATGTATTATTCTCTAAAATAATTTATATAAATTATATAAGTTGCTGGAAAGTGGTGTTAAGGATTTTGAAAACATTTTGTTGTGTTAATATGTTCTTATTAACTATGTCTCAAGTTCACAGTTTATCAAACAAGAATATTAACATTCGTCAACTCTTAAAATCTTATATGTTATCTTGCTGGTGCAAAAAAGGGTGAATCTTTAGGAACAGCTATAGTATCTATATATCACAAATGGTGTTTTCCCTAACTCAAACAATGTAGGGTTTATTATTCTACACATATTTCTAATGACTCTTAGATGTTTACATTCTCTGAAGTATAATTGTGAAGGCTGTGTCCATCACTCTCAACACAGATTCTTAAACTCGTCTCTGCAGGTTCAACTATATAATTAGTTTCCATTTTGAATTTCCATGGACATTTGTATCCAAAATGAAACCAATGTGGTTTCCTTCAGCGCCTTCAGCCAGCACATTTGCTCATTCATTTCCACAGATTCCAACAAGGTAGGGGATTTACAGAAATTTGTATATTCATATTGTTATATATTCGTTTTCTGTGATATACCATTGATATGCTCTTTTTTTCTTTAAACGGCAGACTAAACTAAAGTGCTCACATCAACAGATTTGATGTATAAATGGTCAACGCTCAACAGAGTTAGTATAAATGTATTAGTATAAATCTTACTTGTCTCATTGTTAATTCACATTCAATGTCAACTTGTGGTTTTGATGTGGCACGTTTGGCCAAGACACCCCACCCCATTATGCACCCCATACCCATCTTGTGGGCGGTTGTGGAAAGGGTTACAGAGGCACATAATGGGCTCAGGGACTGAACCCCACAATTCATTTAGCTAAGCAAGTTACAATCTTGATGAGCTAGTTACAAAATTCAATATAAGTCATCACATCAACAATGGGTTCGAGATCGACCTCAAGTACAGGTTCTAAATTAAGCAACTGACATATGTGGAGAGCTAGTATCAAAATTTATATGTTTGTCCTGCACACCGTCCCCCATCCAGTGGGCAGCGGTGGATAGGTTACAATCACTTAGTTGTTATCTACAGTTAGCAAACTGGGGATATTTGGCTAAAATTTCTGGTAGCAGATCATTTTGAATGAAATATTGACACATCGCTGGAACATTGGTTATAGAATTGTCTCTAAATTCATGTATCTTTTCGCACTCCATCACATAGTGACGGAGGGTGTGCGAATAATTTTGTTGACACAGTTTACATTTGGTCAGGTCTACATCAGCAGATAATGAGAATTCCCAGAGATACTTGTAACCGAGTCTAAGCCGAGCAGTAGTAACATCTAGAAGTCTGCTGATTTTATTGGATGATCCATAGATGTGTGGCTCCTCTTGTATGATATGTATGATAGATGGAATTACTAGTTCCAGTTTCTAGGCAGGCGATGAGTACTCACAATAACCTTAATTAAGCGTCAAAACAAAAATGTGTATACTCTTTTTACTCTCCTGACCTTAGTTCTCGAGCTATGTATTTCATTTTGGTACCAACGTGTTCGCAATAACATTCTCTAGAAGAAAATCAGCAAAAACGGTCACCAAAAGTTATATGAATACCAGCACCCAATAAATACCTACGTAGATGACTCGCCGTGAGTGCCCAAGAGCAACAAAATGTTTTTACTCTTGGGATTGTTATCACTTCCACACTTGTCCTACAGCGTTAATTTTGGTATCAATGTACTCGCAATGAAATTCCCAACACGGTGATATGAATATAAACGTAGAATAATGGTCGCTGCCCACCCGCAAGAGTGTGGGAAGTGGCGGAACTGTTACCCAGTATTGGTGACAAGACGACACATGGGCGATACAGTGCTTTGAAAGTTTATAATTATATCACTGTCCTGACATTATTATTGTATGTACGTCATTCATTTTTGTGCCAATGTTTTCGCAATAGAATGTTCTATGAGCCCGTAGGTAAAAAAGAGCAACAAAGCGTAAGATAGAATAGCACCATATATAAAACAACGCTGGTACATATCAGTGAGCGTCAAACACACACGAAATGTGTGTGTTTGATGGTGGTCAAACGATGTTTGATGTGTTTGATCAGGTGATGTCCTGATCCGCATAATTAAAGTATGAATTATGTTGAGAAAAAATAAGAAAAAAGGGAAAAAACAGGGGTGGGAGAAACATGACAGAAAAAGAGTAAAAATACAATTTGGTCAACAAAACAGCATTGTTTAAAATAAAAGATATGGATTGACATTTTGGGGGTTAGGTTGGTAGGTTACATTGAGTTAATTAGGTAGTACTTAGTGTTTATCTGTTATAGATAGGAGCTGCCTGGTATGGGCCAATAGGCCTTCTGCAGTTACCTTTGTTTTTATGTTTTTGCCCTGTAACCTAAATGGTTAGAGAGGCACATATATGGGCTTAGGGACTGAACCCCACACTACATTTAGCTAAGCTGGTTACAATCTTGATGATATAGTTACAAAATTCAATATAAGTCATCACATCAACAATGGGTTCGAGATCGACCTCAAGTACAGGTTCTAAATTAAGCAACTGACATATGTGGAGAGCTAGTATCAAAATTTATATGTTTGTCCTGCACACCGTCCCCCATCCAGTGGGCAGCGGTGGATAGGTTACAATCACTTAGTTGTTATCTACAGTTAGCAAACTGGGGATATTTGGCTAAAATTTCTGGTAGCAGATCATTTTGAATGAAATATTGACACATCGCTGGAACATTGGTTATAGAATTGTCTCTAAATTCATGTATCTTTTCGCACTCCATCACATAGTGACGGAGGGTGTGCGAATAATTTTGTTGACACAGTTTACATTTGGTCAGGTCTACATCAGCAGATAATGAGAATTCCCAGAGATACTTGTAACCGAGTCTAAGCCGAGCAGTAGTAACATCTAGAAGTCTGCTGATTTTATTGGATGATCCATAGATGTGTGGCTCCTCTTGTATGATATGTATGATAGATGGAATTACTAGTTCCAGTTTCTAGGCAGGCGATGAGTACTCACAATAACCTTAATTAAGCGTCAAAACAAAAATGTGTATACTCTTTTTACTCTCCTGACCTTAGTTCTCGAGCTATGTATTTCATTTTGGTACCAACGTGTTCGCAATAACATTCTCTAGAAGAAAATCGGCAAAAACGGTCACCAAAAGTTATATGAATACCAGCACCCAATAAATACCTACGTAGATGACTCGCCGTGAGTGCCCAAGAGCAACAAAATGTTTTTACTCTTGGGATTGTTATCACTTCCACACTTGTCCTACAGCGTTAATTTTGGTATCAATGTACTCGCAATGAAATTCCCAACACGGTGATATGAATATAAACGTAGAATAATGGTCGCTGCCCACCCGCAAGAGTGTGGGAAGTGGCGGAACTGTTACCCAGTATTGGTGACAAGACGACACATGGGCGATACAGTGCTTTGAAAGTTTATAATTATATCACTGTCCTGACATTATTATTGTATGTACGTCATTCATTTTTGTGCCAATGTTTTCGCAATAGAATGTTCTATGAGCCCGTAGGTAAAAAAGAGCAACAAAGCGTAAGATAGAATAGCACCATATATAAAACAACGCTGGTACATATCAGTGAGCGTCAAACACACACGAAATGTGTGTGTTTGATGGTGGTCAAACGATGTTTGATGTGTTTGATCAGGTGATGTCCTGATCCGCATAATTAAAGTATGAATTATGTTGAGAAAAAATAAGAAAAAAGGGAAAAAACAGGGGTGGGAGAAACATGACAGAAAAAGAGTAAAAATACAATTTGGTCAACAAAACAGCATTGTTTAAAATAAAAGATATGGATTGACATTTTGGGGGTTAGGTTGGTAGGTTACATTGAGTTAATTAGGTAGTACTTAGTGTTTATCTGTTATAGATAGGAGCTGCCTGGTATGGGCCAATAGGCCTTCTGCAGTTACCTTTGTTTTTATGTTTTTGCCCTGTAACCTAAATGGTTAGAGAGGCACATATATGGGCTTAGGGACTGAACCCCACACTACATTTAGCTAAGCTGGTTACAATCTTGATGATATAGTTACAAAATTCTGTATAAGTCGTCACATTATCAATGGGTTCGAGACCAACCACAATTTCCTGAATAGATATAACAAAGGGGATATTAATAGGGTATTAAAATTGTCAACACAAGATAGAACACGAAACAATGGGTATAAATTGGATAAGTTTAGATTTAGGAAAGACTTGGGTAAATACAGGGTCAGTAACAGGGTTGTTGATTTGTGGAATTTTTCTTAACTTATAAATTTATCTTTATTTATCTTAAACTGGTTGGGAGAGGTACAGTTTTTAACATAATTGGGAAGGTCATTCCACATTCGAGGTCTCTTGATTTGTAAAGCATTTCTAGTTTGACTAAGTCGTACTCTTGGAATATCAAATAGGTATTTGTTTCTGGTGTGGTGCTCATGGGATCTGTTACAACCTTCTAGGAAGCTTTTAAGGTCAGGATTGACATTACAGTGCAGCGTTTTATATATATAAAATACACATGAGAGTATGTGCAGGGACTTAATATCTAACATATTCAGAGATTTGAGTAAGGGGTCCATATATACTGCCCGGTTGCCTGAAATGCTATATAGGCCTACTATAGTGGCTTTAGGTATTGTATGCACTAGCTCTATCTATAAATCCAACATTATGTTTGTAAATCAACTATGTATGTATGAAAAAAAAGACTAATACGTTCGGCGAATGACTTTGACTTCAACTTCACTTTGACTTCGTTCATGTCATCGTATTTTCCGTAATATATAAAGGTTATGACAATGCAATTATATTATTGTGTGCAAATAAGTTTGAAATTTCATGTACCCTAAAAATATTAAAATAAAGAATAAGAATAATTAAATAATTGTTGTAGTAAATTGTCACACGTTCATCATACGCAAACGAACACACAGTTTGGAGCGTCAGTACAAGACCGCCGCCATTTTAAAACACGGCTTCGAATGTAAGTAATGTTTTTCTCGTACTAACACTGTGTTATACAATAGATTTGGTCTTGAATTCACAAATTTAGTTGTTACATCTGACAGAGTATGTTAGACGGTGTAATGCTGGTCCATGTTAACGTATTTGTGGGCTTGGTTGGTTTAAATGTGGAGGCGAGGCCTGGCAGTGCTGGTGTATGTGGAGGCGAGGCGAGGCCTGGCAGTGCTGGTGTATGTGGAGGCGAGGCCTGGCTGTGCTGGTGAGTATGTGGAGGCGAGGCCTGGCAGTGCTGGTGTATGTGGAGGCGAGGCCTGGCTGTGCTAGTGTGTATGTGGAGGCGAGGCCTGGCTGTGCTAGTGTGTATGTGGAGGCGAGGCATGTACAACACTCCCCAATAGGAAGAAAACCCACTGGGTTCTAGGCTAGGTTAGGCTTATCTGTAATAATTGAATTAAGCCTAGCAAAGCCTAGAACCTAGTTCAGTAATTTAAAAAATGTTGTAACTTGAAAAATGCCATTCAATACATTACACAATTTAAATATTTTCAGGCAATCAACACAACCCTCATGTTGGCTAACCCTCTCTCATGTTGGTCAATAATTTAATTATTTTTTTATGGAGTAATCTTTGCTGTTGAAATGTAGTCTTTTTGAGACTACATTTCAAATGTAGTGTGTGTGGAGGCGTGTATGTTAGGTATTACCTAATATACACGGTGTAATATATCTATCTGTGTGAAATAGATTAAATTCATTTATTTGATATTCAGCTAATAGTTCTGTATTTTCTACATTCATCCATGTTTTGGTAAGTGCAATAATATGTATTGTTTCATTGCAGATTAGAGATTCAAGATAGTTCTAGATTTCCGAAGTACTGAAACGCGCGCCATACAGGCTTGGTGGATCTAGGTGCAAGGTAAAATTATTTACATTTACTTTTGTATTTATGTTTTGTATTTATATGCATATATGCATTTATATGCATTATTCTATAGAATAATAGATCTCGTAATAATTTTGCAAAAATAGTGGCATTTACTATTTTTAAAAGATTATTAAAAAATTTACTGATATGGTGCATTCGGAAGGGCGAAGAGGGAGAACGGCCTGTTGACATAGCTCGGGTGCAGGGGGGGGGGGGGTTGTGTAAAAGCCTGGTTTGTGCCTCGGAGAGGCTATGGGATCCAGTAAGTTCAGTAGAACTTCGGTTTCAACCCTTTTACCCTGTTGTAGCTCAGTCGATTAAGGCAGTGTCTGGGATGCTCCCGGACGCAGGTTCGAATCCTCGTCACGGCCCTTGTGGATTTGTTCATTTGATGCATCACGTTATTGTGATCTGTGTGTGTAATTCTTCACTTGCTACAGCAACAGGAATGTGTGTGTATGTATTTGTGTTGTTGAATATGACCGAAAGTGTAAGATTAATGATTCTAACACAAATCGTCTGAATATTTGTTTTTCTTCACTGTCGAGAGTAGTTAAAAAAATTTACTCGAGTTTATTTTCACACTTTATTTATGGTCCTTAAGTCCCTCTCCTTAATGCTGCTGCTGTTTCTCGCATCTTTGCATCGCTTGTATGTTTGGGGGTTTGGCCTCTTGCTATATATTGATTCCATTTGTGTGTGTTTGGGTCTCAGGCCCTCTCGCAATTTCTGTTGAACAAACCCCTTTTCCTAGTTCTGCATCTCTCCTTTGGTACAAATTTTGTTGTGCTTTTATCATATATTTCACAAAACTTGACATACATTTCATTTACTTCATGTCCTATCAGCAAGTGTTTGTCAAATTCTTTAAGGAAAGTTTATCATCCTGATTGCAGATCTCTAGCGATATTATGTCAACTTCTTGTGGATTCACAATCATTATTTAATTTACCTTTAGGTGTTCTTTCACCAGCACAGCAACACTGTACCTCTCCCAACCAGTTTAAGATAAAAACTAAGTACTAACTAATTAACTCAATGTAACCTACCTTACCCCCAAAATGACAACCCATGTCTTCTATTTTAAACAATGCTGTTTTGTTGACCAAATTGTATTTTTGTTTTTTTCTGCAATGTTTCCCCCCCCCCACCACTCTACCACCACATTGAGTTTAGTAGCTCTGTGCACGTCAGGTGCTGTTTAATATACAGACCTACTCCTCCATTTGACCTAGTTTCTCTATCACATCTATATCACTTTGTGCTTTAGCCCTGGTGGAGCTTGGTCCACCAGGCTGTTGTTTGGAGTGGCCCGCAGATCCACATACAGTCTGCATATGATATACAGTCTGTTGATCAATTAAACTACAGTAGTTAGTTTTTATCATCCGAATGCACCAATATGTGTTCATTCTTCCCAGATGAAGGAACTAGGTA
This sequence comes from Procambarus clarkii, assembly GCF_040958095.1. Lineage (NCBI taxonomy): Eukaryota > Metazoa > Arthropoda > Malacostraca > Decapoda > Cambaridae > Procambarus > Procambarus clarkii. Next base: position 60,175,089 of record NC_091151.1, read on the forward strand.
ATATTCATCATCTGAATGCACCATCTGATGCTTTAACACACTCATGATACACGAGAGGTTTAAAAAACTTTTAAAACTTTTAAAACTTTTTGACCTATGTATTTAAAAGCAATTCTAAAGTTAAAAAGTGTAGCATAGGCCCCTCGCAGAATGTTCTTAATATGATCCTCAGGTTATAGTTTTCTATCTAAAACCACCCCTAGATCTCTTTCTTGATCAGAATTCTTTATAGATCTCAGTGGCTCGATCATAGAAACTGCTCTAAATCCTTGTTGGCCTGGATTGTGGAGGTCATTGGTCTCTATAAAACTAGTAATCTGACTCCTGATCACTCTCAAATAATTTTATTATGTGGGATGTTAGTGCAACTGGTCTATAATTCTTTGCCAATGCTTGTGTTGTGTTGTGTTGTTTTGGTAGTGATGTGCAATGTGTTGTTTTGGTAGTGATTCGTCCAGTTCTGGTAGTAGTGCGGTTGTTGTGTAGTGTAGTACTTGTGTGCTTGTTAATGACTTGTATTCCAGTCTTGTGGGTATCTCCTTTCCCCTACGGGCCAACTGCTTTGTTCTTACCTAGCATTTTGCTTTGTTTGGGTATGAATGTTTGTGTGCCGTATATTTTGCAAAATTTGCCATATATCTCATTATTTACTCCTCTGCCTAGCAACAAGTCAGTCTAATTATACTCATTAACTGTTTTTCAAAGTTCCCCATAGTGTCCTTTATTGAAATCGAGTTCATGAACCGTTTCAATGTTCTTATTTTCTTCTAGATTATATCTTAAAGTATATTTAAATGTTATTGTTATTATTGTTATTAAATGTTATTGTGACATTGCATTGCAATTGAGCTATGTTGTTTACCATACCGTTCATTTCGTGAGTATAAGTATAGATGCCACACTTGTGACAGGTAAAACCATGCCTTTTTTGAAAAACAGCACCGTCTGTTGCACGTAAGAGCAACCCACACTATATTATGTTGCGATATTATTTCAATATTTCCGATTGTATTGATAATTTGAATTTTCATAGATTTCAATTTATTTTCATTTCGATTTAATAATTTTGTGTGACATTGCATTGAAATTGAGCTGTGTTGTTTACCATACTGTTCATTTCATGAGTATAGTTTATTTTTTTATTTTTTTCATTTCATTTTTTTAGCTGTTCTTATTTTTCAGTGATGGGAATATCAGATCATTTGATGTTCCCAATTTTCTGATGGAAGCATCAGACCATTATAGAATGCATCGGATGAGGTAGTTTGGAATGGTGGGGAGGACGAGAGGGGGGTATGGTGGGGAAGACGAGGGGACAGAGGAGAGGGTAATGGTGGGGAGGACGAGGGGACTGGGGAGTTGGGGATGGTGGGGACAGGGGAATGCTGGGGAGGACAAAGGGACAGGTGAATGGGAGATGGTGGGGGAGGAAGAAGGACAGGGGAGGGGAAAATGGTAAGGAGGACGATGGGACAGGGAAGTGGGAATAGTGGGGATGATGTGGGGACAGGGAAGTGGGAAGGACGAGAGGACTGTGGAATGGGGAATAGCAAAGTGAATTATAATTATATATATTAATTAATTCTTATAAATTTCCAGAAGCCTGTATCAACACCCACACTAATGCAACTGAAAGAGATGTTGAGACAAGTATTGCTGATATGTTGAAGAACGCCCCAAACAAACTCGGTGGAAACAGATACAAGGTAAAGTTTGCCAATTTGCTGTAGTCTAATTCAATTTCTTTTTAGTAATCTTCGAGAACATTTATGCTATGAATAAGATAAAATAATGTAACTGATTTTGATTTATTTACTATTTATTATTTATTTACCGTTATTAGTATAATAGATCTCGTAATAATTTTGCAAAAATAATGGCATTTACTATTTTAAAAAGCTCGGGTGCAGGGGGGGGGGTTATGTAAAAGCCTGGTTTGTGCCTCGGAGAGGCTATGGGATCCAGTAAGATCGTCCTTCCTTTCCTCCCTAGAATCTGGATGTAGCAGGTGCTCAATTGTCAAAAGTGAAAAATTGGTTTTGTCTTCCGAATGCACCATTTGTGTAAATTTGCTAATAATCTTTTAAAAATAGTAAATGCCATTATTTTTGCAAAATTATTACGAGATCTATTATACTAATAACGGTTTGATAAAATACAGTAGACTGCCTACTGGATAATAGTTCCAGTCCACCTGTAGACAGGGATCTCACATCAGCTTGTATATTATACAAGGATAAGATTTGATAAATTCAGTTATTTGACTGAACACTGGCTCTGTTTAAATCAGAGATTTAAACATACATAGTCTAACCTAGCTCCATAACTAACAGCCATTAGCCATTAGCCATTCATGCACAGCCATCAGCTGGGCCATAGACCGGCAATTTTGCTTTTTTCCCAAGCCGGTCTGTTTTTTTTCGATGCCTCAGTGGCCCATGCACAGGTCCGTTCAAGGGGATTAAATAGCCGTTCTATGGCCCCAGGGTTTGTATTTTATCAAACTCTTATTAGAATAATAGATCTCGTAATAATTTTGCAAAAATAGTAGCATTTACTATTTTAAAAAGCTCGGGTGCAGGGGGGGGGGTTATGTAAAAGCCTGGTTTGTGCCTCGGAGAGGCTATGGGATCCAGTAAGATCGTCCTTCCTTTCCTCCCTAGAATCTGGATGTAGCAGGTGCTCAATTGTCAAAAGTGAAAAATTGGTTTTGTCTTCCGAATGCACCATTTCTGTAAATTTGCTAATAATCTTTTAAAAATAGTAAATGCCATTATTTTTGCAAAATTATTACGAGATCTATTATACTAATAACGGTTTGATAAAATACAGTAGACTGCCTACTGGATAATAGTTCCAGTCCACCTGTAGACAGGGATCTCACATCAGCTTGTATATTATACAAGGATAAGATTTGATTTACTTTTGTATTTATATGCATATATGCATTTATATGCATTATTCTCTAGAATAATAGATCTCGTAATAATTTTGCAAAAATAGTGGCATTTACTATTTTAAAAAGCTCGGGTGCAGGGGGGGGGGGTTTGTGTAAAAGCCTGGTTTGTGCCTCGGAGAGGCTATGGGATCCAGTAAGATCGTCCTTCCTTTCCTCCCTAGAATCTGGATGTAGCAGGTGCTCAATTGTCAAAAGTGAAAAATTGGTTTTGTCTTCCGAATGCACCATTTCTGTAAATTTGCTAATAATCTTTTAAAAATAGTAAATGCCATTATTTTTGCAAAATTATTACGAGATCTATTATACTAATAACGGTTTGATAAAATACAGTAGACTGCCTACTGGATAATAGTTCCAGTCCACCTGTAGACAGGGATCTCACATCAGCTTGTATATTATACAAGGATAAGATTTGATAAATTCAGTTATTTGACTGAACACTGGCTCTGTTTAAATCAGAGATTTAAACATACATAGTCTAACCTAGCTCCATAACTAACAGCCATTAGCCATTCATGCACAGCCATCAGCTGGGCCATAGACCGGCAATTTTGCTTTTTTCCCAAGCCGGTCTGTTTTTTTTCGATGCCTCAGTGGCCCATGCACAGGTCCGTTCAAGGGGATTAAATAGCCGTTCTATGGCCCCAGGGTTTGTATTTTATCAAACTCTTATTAGAATAATAGATCTCGTAATAATTTTGCAAAAATAGTAGCATTTACTATTTTAAAAAGCTCGGGTGCAGGGGGGGGGGGTTATGTAAAAGCCTGGTTTGTGCCTCGGAGAGGCTATGGGATCCAGTAAGATCGTCCTTCCTTTCCTCCCTAGAATCTGGATGTAGCAGGTGCTCAATTGTCAAAAGTGAAAAATTGGTTTTGTCTTCCGAATGCACCATTTCTGTAAATTTGCTAATAATCTTTTAAAAATAGTAAATGCCATTATTTTTGCAAAATTATTACGAGATCTATTATACTAATAACGGTTTGATAAAATACAGTAGACTGCCTACTGGATAATAGTTCCAGTCCACCTGTAGACAGGGATCTCACATCAGCTTGTATATTATACAAGGATAAGATTTGATTTACTTTTGTATTTATATGCATATATGCATTTATATGCATTATTCTCTAGAATAATAGATCTCGTAATAATTTTGCAAAAATAGTGGCATTTACTATTTTAAAAAGCTCGGGTGCAGGGGGGGGGGGGTTTGTGTAAAAGCCTGGTTTGTGCCTCGGAGAGGCTATGGGATCCAGTAAGATCGTCCTTCCTTTCCTCCCTAGAATCTGGATGTAGCAGGTGCTCAATTGTCAAAAGTGAAAAATTGGTTTTGTCTTCCGAATGCACCATTTCTGTAAATTTGCTAATAATCTTTTAAAAATAGTAAATGCCATTATTTTTGCAAAATTATTACGAGATCTATTATACTAATAACGGTTTGATAAAATACAGTAGACTGCCTACTGGTTTTACCTGTAATAAGGTTTGATACAGATGATTATGATTATGGTTTTGGCATAATGGAATACATGATGAAGGAATTATCAAAATTGACATTTTTATCAGGGGATATCCTGAATATTGTCAAAATGACGGAAACCCATATGTCAAAAACACATGGAGATATACCAATCCTGGAAGACATTCTTCCATCCCCACTTGAAACTGTTGAGCAGGTGGAAAGTCTGTCACATGAGCTAAAAGTTAACAGTGAATATAAAAAGAGTATGGTAAGTGTTGCTTAATTCTTTTAGCCTGAGTATGGTAAGTGTTGCTGAATTTTTTTAGCCTTGTACATATGTCTTTTGATTAGTTTTTTTGCAGATGAAGGAAGGTGGGGTGGCACATAATTGATTGTTCAGTGTTATGTTTAAGGTACAAATAAAACAAAAGCAAAAGTTACTCAAATTCGTTGATTTTTGTAATAGTTAAGAAGGAAAATATTTTAATGCTATTTATTTAATACAGTTGGAAATTAGAAAATCTAATGTTGAGATTGAAAGATATATATTATTCTCTATTACCTTACAGCTTATGCATTATTTTAACAGGTCCAGACGCTGTCTCAAATGGGCGGTGCAAGCTGTGGAGACACAGTGAGACGAATGATGAGGAGGATAGGGACCTATGGGGTCTGGTCTCAGTATTCACTCGTTGGGCGCAAGAGGAAACGTGTCTTCAAAACCTTGGATATTTGTAATGTAATAACAAGTACGTAAATTTGACATTTTTTTGGATTATATATATGTCTGCATGTATTATGTATTATACTTGCATGCTTGTTAATGACTTGTATTCTAGTCTTGTGGGTATCTCCTTTCTCCTACGGGCCAAATGCTTTGTTCTTACCTAGCATTTTGCTTTGTTTGGGTATGAATGTTTGTGTACCTTCATTGTATATTTTGCAAAATTTGCCATATATCTCATTACTCCTCTGCCTAGCAACAAGTCTGTCTAATTATACTCAATAACTATTTTTCAAAGTTCCCCATAGTGTCCTTTATTGAAATAGAGTTCATGAACCGTTTCAATATCCTTATTTTCTTCTAGATTATATCTTAAAGTATATTTAAATGTTATTGTGACATTGCATTGCAATTGAGCTGCGTTGTTAACCATTCTGTTCATTTCATGAGTATATTTTATTTTCTATTTTTTCATATCATTTTTTTTATCTGTTTTTATTTTTCAGTGATGGGAATATCAGATCATTTGATGTTCCCATCAGAAAATTGGGAAAGTCAGATCTTTTGATGTTCCCAATTTTCAGATGGAAGCATCAGACCATCATGGAATGCATGGGATGAGGTAGTTTAGAATGGTGGGGAGGACGACAGGGGGGATGGTGGGGAAGACGAGGGAACAGAGGAGAGGGTAATGGTGGGGAGGACGAGGGGACAGGGGAATGGAGAATGCTGGGGAGGACAAAGGGGACGAGGGGACGGAGGAAGACTGGAGAACAGGGGAACACCTAAATAAAAGCCAACAATGTTATTACTCTGTGGCTTCTTGTCTCCTGACAAAAAGAATTATAATTATATATATTAATTAATTCTTATAACTTTCCAGAAGCCTGTATCAACACCCACACTAATGCAACTGAAAGAGATGTTGAGACAAGTATTGCTGATATGTTGAAGAACGCCCCAAACAAACACGGTGGAAACAGATACAAGGTAAAGTTTGCCAATTTGCTGTAGTCTAATTCAATCTCTTTTTAGTAATCTTTGTGAACATTTATGCTATGAATAAGATAAAATAATGTAATTGATT
>NC_091151.1:60181821-60269175 GCF_040958095.1 Procambarus clarkii
GTACGGGTGGCCCCACCGTGCAATTATCCATCGGGTGCCCCCAATCCCCTATACGGGTGCCCACCTTCATATATACCACCCCTGTACGGGTGCACACCTGCATATATCCCACCCCTGTTTTGGGTGCCCGTCTGCATATATGCCACCCCTGTACGGGTGCCCGCCTGCATATATCCCACCCCTGTACGGGTGCCCGCCTTCATATATCCCACCCCTGTACGGGTGCCTGTCTGCATATATCCCACCCCTGTACGGGCGCCCGCTCTCATATATCCCACCCCTGTACGGGTGCCTACCTGCATATATCCCACCCCTGTACGGGTGCTCACCTGCATATATCTCACCCCAGTTCGGGTTCCCGCCTGCATATATCCCACCCCTGTACGGGTGCCAGCCTGCATATATCCAACCCTTGTACAGGTGACAACCTGCATATATCCCACCCCTGTTCGGGTGCCCACCTGCATATATCCCACCCCTGTACGGGTGACCGCCTGCATATATCCCACCCATGTATGGGTGCCCGTCTGCATATATCCCACCCCTGTACGGGTGCACGCCTGTATATATCCCACCCCTGCACGGGTGCCCGCCCTCATATATCCCACCCCTGTACGGGTGCCCACCTGCATTTATCCCACCCCTGTTTGGGTGACCGCTTGAATATATCCCACCCCTGTACGGGTGCCCGCCCACATGTATCCCACCCCTGTATGGGTACCCTCCTGCATATATCCCAATCCTGTATGGGTGCCCACCTTCATATATCCCACCCCTGTACGGGTGCCCACCTGCATATATCCCACCCCAGTACGGGTGCCCACCTGCATATAACCCACCCCTGTATGGGTGCCCGCCTGCATATATCCCACCCCTGTACGGGTGCCCGCCTGCATATATCCCATCCATGTATGGGTGCCCGCTTGCATATATCCCACCACTGTATGGGTGCCCGCCTGCATATATCCCACCCCTGCACGGGTGCCCGTCCTCATATATCCCACCTCTGTATGGGTGCCCGCCCTCATATATCCCACACCTGTACGGGTGCCCGCCTTCATATATCCCACCCCTGTACGGGTGCCTGACCTCATATATCCCACACCTGTACGGGTGCCCGCCCTCATATATCCCACCCCTGTACGGGTGCCCTCCCTCATATATCCCACCCCTGTACGGTTGCCCGTCTGCATATAACCCACCCCTGTACGGGTGCCCACCTGCATATATCTAACCCCTGTACGGGTGCCCACCTGCATATAACCCACCCCTATACGGGTGCCTGCCTGCATATATCCCACCCCTGCACGGGTGCCCGTCCTCATATATCCCACCTCTGTATGGGTGCCCGCCCTCATATATCCCACACCTGTACGGGTGCCCGCCTTCATATATCCCACCCCTGTACGGGTGCCTGACCTCATATATCCCACACCTGTACGGGTGCCCGCACTCATATATCCCACCCCTGTACGGGTGCCCTCCCTCATATATCCCACCCCTGTACGGTTGCCCGTCTGCATATAACCCACCCCTGTATGGGTGCCCACCTGCATATATCTAACCCCTGTACGGGTGCCCACCTGCATATAACCCACCCCTATACGGGTGCCCACCTGCATATATCTAACCCCTGTACGGGTGCCCACCTGCATATAACCCACCCCTATACGGGTGCCTGCCTGCATATATCCCACCCCTGTACGGTTGCCCACCTGCATATATCCCACCCCTGTTCGGGTGCCCACCTGCATATATACCACCCGTGTACGGGTGCCCTTCTGCATATATCCCACCCCTGTACGTGTACCCACCTTCATATATCTCACCCCTGTACGGGTGCCCACCTGCATATATCCAACCCCTGAACGGGTGCTACCTGCATATATCCCACCCCTGTACAGGTGCCTACCTGCATATATCCCACCCCTGTACGGGTGCCCACCTGCAAATATCCCACCCCTGTACGGGTGCCCACCTGCATATATCCCACCCCTGTACGGGTGCCCACCTGCATATATCCCACCCTTGTACGGTTGACCAGCTGCATATATCCCACCCCTGTACGGGTACCTACCTGCATATATCTCACCCCTGTACGGGTGCCCACCTGCATATATGCCACCCGTGTACGGGTGCCCATCTGCATATATCCCACCCCTGTACGTGTGCCCACCTTCATATATCTCACCCCTGTTTGGTGCCACCTGCATATATCCCACCTTTGTACGTGTGCTACCTGCAAATATCTCACCCTTGTACGGTTGCCCACCAGCATATATGCCACCCCTATACGCGTGCCCACCTGCATATATCCCACACCTGTACGAGTGCCCACCTGCATATATCCCACCCCTGTACGGGTGCCCACCTGCATATATCTCACCCCTGTACGGGTGCCCGCCTGCATATATCCCACCCCTGTACGGGTGCCCACCTGCATATATCCAACCCCTGTACAGATGCTCACGTGCAATTATCCCACCCCTGTACGGGTGCCCACCTTCATATATACCACCCCTGTACGGGTGCACACCTGCATATATCCCACCCCTGTAAGGGGGTGCCCACCTGCATATATCTCAACCAAGTACGGGTGCCCGCCTGCATATATCCCACCCCTGTACGGGTGCCCGTCTGCATATATGCCACCCCTGTACGGGTGCCCGCCTGCATATATCCTACCCCTGTACGGGTGCCCGCCTGCATATATCCCACCCCTGTTCGGGTGACCGCCTGCATATATCCCACCCCTGTACGGGTGCCCGCCTGCATATATCCCACCCCTGTACGGGTGCCTGTCTACATATATCCCACCCCTGAACGGGTGCCCGCTCTCATATATCCCACCTCTGTACGGGTGCCTACGTGCATATATCCCACCCCTGTACGGGTGCCCACCTGCATATATCTCACCCCAGTGCGGGTTCCCGCCTGCATATATCCCACCCCTGTATGGGTGCCCGTCTGCATATATCCCACCCCTCTACGGGTGACCGCCTGTATATATCCCACCCCTGAACGGGTGCCCGCCCTCATATATCCCACCCCAGTACGGGTGCCCACCTGCATTTATCCCACCCCTGTCCATGTGACCGCTTGCATATATCCCACCCCTGTACGGGTGCCCGCCCTCATGTATCCCACCCCTGTATGGGTGCCCTCCTGCATATATCCCACCCCTGTACGGTTGCCCACCTGCATATATCCCACCCCTGTACGGGTGCCCACCTGCATATATCCCACCCCTGTATGGGTGCCCGCCTGCATATATCCCACCCCTGTACGGGTGCCCGCCTGCATATATCGCACTCCTGCACGGGTGCCCGTCCTCATATATCCCACCCCTGTATGGGTGCCCGCCCTCATATATCCCACACCTGTACGGGTGCCCGCCCTCATATATCCCACCCCTGTATGGGTGCCTGACCTTATATATCCCACCCCTTTACGGGTGCCTCACCTCAAATATCCCACCCCTTTACGGGTGCCCGCCTTCATATCCACCCCTGTGCGGGTGCCCGCCCTCATATATCCCACCCCTGTACGGGTGCCCGCCCTCATATATCCCACCCCTGTACGGGTGCCCTCCCTCATATATCCCACCCCAGTACGGGTGCCCGCCTGCATATATTCCACCCCTGTACGGGTGCCCACCTGCATATATCCCACCCTTGTACGGGTGCCCACCTGCATATATCCCACCCCTGTACGGGTGCCCACTTGCATATGTCCCACCCACTGTTTGGGTGCCCGTCCGCACATATCCCACCCCTGTATGGGTGCCCGCCTGCATATATCCCACCCCTGCACGGGTGCCCGCCTTCATTATCCCACCCCTGTATGGGTGCCCGCCTGCATATATCCCACCCCTGTACGTGTGCCTGCCCGCATTTATCCCACCCCTGTACGGGTGCCCGCCTGCATATATCCCACTTATGTTCGGGTGACCGCCTGCATATATCCCACCCCTGTACGGGTGCCCGCCTGCATATATCCCATCCCTATATGGATGCCCGCCTGCATATATCCCAGCCCTGTATGGGTGCCCGCCTGCAAATATCCCACCCCTGTACGGGTGCCCGCCCTTATATATCCCACCCCTGTATAGGTGCCCGCCTGCATATATCCCACCCCTGTACGGGTGCCCGCCCTCATATATCCGACCCCTGTATGGGTGCCCTCCTGCATACATCCCAACCCTGTACGGGTGCCCTCCCTCATATATCCCACCCCTGTACGGTTGCCCGTCTGCATATAACCCACCCCTGTACGGGTGCCCACCTGCATATATCTAACCCCTGTACGGGTGCCCACCTGCATATAACCCACCCCTATACGGGTGCCTGCCTGCATATATCCCACCCCTGTACGGTTGCCCACCTGCATATATCCCACCCCTGTTCGGGTGCCCACCTGCATATATACCACCCGTGTACGGGTGCCCTTCTGCATATATCCCACCCCTGTACGTGTACCCACCTTCATATATCTCACCCCTGTACGGGTGCCCACCTGCATATATCCAACCCCTGAACGGGTGCTACCTGCATATATCCCACCCCTGTACAGGTGCCTACCTGCATATATCCCACCCCTGTACGTGTGCCCACCTGCAAATATCCCACCCCTGTACGGGTGCCCACCTGCATATATCCCACCCCTGTACGGGTGCCCACCTGCATATATCCCACCCTTGTACGGTTGACCACCTGCATATATCCCACCCCTGTACGGGTACCTACCTGCATATATCTCACCCCTGTACGGGTGCCCACCTGCATATATGCCACCCGTGTACGGGTGCCCATCTGCATATATCCCACCCCTGTACGTGTGCCCACCTTCATATATCCCACCCCTGTACGGTTGCCCACCTGCATATATGCCACCCCTATACGCGTGCCCACCTGCATATATCCCACACCTGTACGAGTGCCCGCCTGCATATATTCCACCCCTGTACGGGTGCCCACCTGCATATATCCAACCCCTGTACGGATGCTCACGTGCAATTATCCCACCCCTGTACGGGTGCCCACCTTCATATATACCACAACTGTACAGGTGCACACCTGCATATATCCCACCCCTGTAAGGGGGTGCCCACCTGCATATATCTCAACCAAGTACGGGTGCCCGCCTGCATATATCCCACCCCTGTACGGGTGCCCGTCTGCATATATGCCACCCCTGTACGGGTGCCCGCCTGCATATATCCTACCCCTGTACGGGTGCCCGCCTGCATATATCCCACCCCTGTTCGGGTGACCGCCTGCATATATCCCACCCCTGTACGGGTGCCCGCCTGCATATATCCCACCCCTGTACGGGTGCCTGTCTACATATATCCCACCCCTGAACGGGTGCCCGCTCTCATATATCCCACCTCTGTACGGGTGCCTACGTGCATATATCCCACCCCTGTGCGGGTGCCCTCCTGCATATATCTCACCCCAGTACGGGTTCCCGATTGCATATATCCCACCCCTGTATGGGTGCCCGTCTGCATATATCCCACCCCTGCACGGGTGCCCGCCCTCATATATCCCACCCCAGTACGGGTGCCCACCTGCATTTATCCCACCCCTGTCCATGTGACCGCTTGCATATATCCCACCCCTGTACGGGTGCCCGCCCTCATGTATCCCACCCCTGTATGGGTGCCCTCCTGCATATATCCCACCCCTGTATGGGTGCCCACCTTCATATATCCCACCCCTGTACGGTTGCCCACCTGCATATATCCCACCCCTGTACGGGTGCCCACCTGCATATATCCCACCCCTGTATGGGTGCCCGCCTGCATATATCCCACCCCTGTACGGGTGCCCGCCTGCATATATCGCACTCCTGCACGGGTGCCCGTCCTCATATATCCCACCCCTGTATGGGTGCCCGCCCTCATATATCCCACACCTGTACGAGTGCCCGCCCTCATATATCCCACCCCTGTACGGGTGCCTGACCTTATATATCCCACCCCTTTACGGGTGCCTGACCTCATATATCCCACCCCTTTACGGGTGCCCGCCTTCATATCCACCCCTGTGCGGGTGCCCGCCCTCATATATCCCACCCCTGTACGGGTGCCCGCCCTCATATATCCCACCCCTGTACGGGTGCCCTCCCTCATATATCCCACCCCTGTACGGTTGCCCGCCTGCATATAACCCACCCCTGTACGGGTGCCCGCCTGCATATATTCCACCCCTGTACGGGTGCCCTCCTGCATATATCCCACCCTTGTACGGGTGCCCACCTGCATATATCCCACCCCTGTACGGGTGCCCACTTGCATATGTCCCACCCACTGTTTGGGTGCCCGTCCGCACATATCCCACCCCTGTATGGGTGCCCGCCTGCATATATCCCACCCCTGTACGTGTGCCTGCCCGCATTTATCCCACCCCTGTACGGGTGCCCGCCTGCATATATCCCACTTATGTTCGGGTGACCGCCTGCATATATCCCACCCCTGTACGGGTGCCCGCCTGCATATATCCCATCCCTATATGGATGCCCGCCTGCATATATCCCAGCCCTGTATGGGTGCCCGCCTGCAAATATCCCACCCCTGTACGGGTGCCCGCCCTTATATATCCCACCCCTGTATAGGTGCCCGCCTGCATATATCCCACCCCTGTACGGGTGCCCGCCCTCATATATCCGACCCCTGTATGGGTGCCCTCCTGCATACATCCCAACCCTGTACGGGTGCCCGCCCTCATATATCCCACCCCTGTAATGGTGCCCGCCTGCATACATCCCACCCCTGTACGGGTGCCCGCCCTCATATATCCCACCCCTGTACGGGTGACCACATGCATATATCTCACCCCTGTCCGGGTGCCCACCAGCATATATCCCACCCCTGTACGGGTGCCCGCCTGCATATATCCCACCCCTGTATGGGTGCCCGCCTGCATATATCCCACCACTGTATGGGTGCCCGCCTGCATATATCCCACCCCTGCACGGGTGCCCGTCCTCATATATCCCACCCTTGTATGGGTGCCCGCCCTCATATATCCCACACCTGTACGGGTGCCTGCCCTCATATATCCCACCCCTGTACGGGTGCCTGCCCTCATATCTCCCACCCCTGTATGGGTGCCCACCTGCATATATCCCACCCCTGTTCGGGTGCCCACCTGCATATATCCCACCCCTGTATGGGTGCATACCTGCATATATCTCACCCCTGTACGGGTGCCCACCTGCATATATCCCACCCTTGTACGGGTGCCCGCCTGCATATATCCCACCCCTGTTCGGGTGCCCACCTGCATATATGCCACCCGTGTACGGGTGGCATATATGCATATATCCCACCCCTGTACGTGTGCCCACCTTCATATATCTCACCCCAGTACGGGTGCCCACCTTCATATATCCCACCCCTGTACGGGTGCTACCTGCATATATCCCACCCCTGTTCGGGTGCCTACCTGCATATATCTCACCCCTGTACGGGTGCCCACCTGCATATATCCCAACCCTGTACGGGTGCCCACCTGCATATATCTCACCCCTGTACGGGTGCCCGCCTGCATATATCCCACCCCTGTATGGTTCTCACCTGCATATATCCCACCCCTGTACGGGTGCCCACCTGCATATATCCCAGCCCTGTATGGGTGCCCACCTGCATGTATCCCTCGCCTGTACGGGTGCCCACCTGCATATATCCCACCACTGTACGGTTGCCCACCTGCATATATCCCACCCCTGTACGGGTGCATACCTGCATATATCTCACCCCTGTACGGGTGCCCACCTGCATATATCCCACCCTTGTACGTGTGCCAGCATCCATATATCCCACCCCTTTTCGGGTGCCCACCTGCATATATGCCACCCGTGTACGGGTGCCCATCTGCATATATCCCACCCCTGTACGTGTGCCCACCTTCATATATCTCACCCCTGAACGGGTGCCCACCTTCATATATCCCACCCCTTGACGGGTGCTACCTGCATATATCCCACACCTGTACGGGTGCCTACCTGCATATATCTCACCCCTGTTCGGGTGCCCACCTGCATATATCCCAACCCTGTACGGGTGCCCACCTGCATATATCTCACCCCTGTACGGGTGCCCGCCTGCATATATCCCACCCCTGTATGGGTGCTCACCTGCATATATCCCACCCCTGTACGGGTGCTCACCTGCATATATCCCACCCCTGTACGGGTGCCCACCTGCATATATCCCACCCCTGTACGGGTGCTCACGTGCATTTATCCCACCCCTTTACGGGTGCCCACCTACATATATCCCACCCCTGTACGGGTGCAGACCTGCATATATCCCACCCCCTGTATGGCTGCCCTTCTGCATATATCCCACCCATGTACGGGTGCCCGCCTGCATATATCCAACGCCTGTATGGGTTCCAGCCTGCACATATCCCACCCCTATATGGTTGCTCGCCTGCATATATCCCACCCCTGCACGGGTGCCCGCCCTCATATATCCCACCCCTGTATGGGTGCCCGCCTGCATTTATCCCACCCCTGTACAGGTGCCCGCCTGCATATATCCCACTTATGTTCGGGTGACCGCCTGCATATATCCCACCCTTGTACGGGTGCCCGCCTGCATATATCCCACCCCAGTATGGGTGCCCGCCTGCATATATCCCAGCCCTGTATGGGTGCCCGCCTGCATATATCCCACCCCTGTACGGGTTCACGCCCTCATATATCCCACCCCTGTACGGGTGCCCGCCTGCATATATCCCACCCCTGTATGGGTGCCCGCCTGCATATATTCCACCCCTGTATGGATGCCCGTCTTCATATATCCCACACCCGTACAGGTGCCCTCCCTCATATATCCCACCCCTGTACGGGTGCACACCTGCATATATCCCACCAATGTACGGGTGCCCGCCCGCCTGCATATATCCCACCTCTGTTTGGATGACCGCCTGCATGTATCCCACCCCTGTACGGGTGCCGGCCAGCATATATCCCCCCCTTTATGGGTGCCCGCTTGCATATATCTCACCCCTGCACGGGTGCCCGCCTTCATATATCCCACTCCTGTACGGGTGCCCGCCCTCATATATCCCACCCCTGAACGGGTGCCCGCCCTCATATATCCCACCCCTGTACGGGTGCCCTCCCTCATATATCCATCCCCTGTACGGGTGCCCGGCTGTATATAACCCACCCCTGTACGGGTGCCCACCTGCATATATCCCACCCCTGTATGGGTGCCCGCCTGCATATATCCCACCCCTGTTCGGGTGCCCACCTGCATATATGCCACCCGTGTACGGGTGCCCATCTGCATATATCCCACCCCTGTTCGGGTGCCCACCTGCATATATCTCACCCCTGTACGAGTGCCCACCTGCATATATCCCACCCTTGTACGGGTGCCCGCCTCCATATATCCCACCCCTGTTCAGGTGCCCACCTGCATATATGCCACCCGTGTACGGGTGTCCATCTGCATATATCCCACCCCTGTACGTGTGCCCACCTTCATATATCTCACCCCTGTACGGGTGCCCATCTTCATATATCCCACCCCTTTACGGGTGCTACCTGCATATATCCCACCCCTGTACGGGTGCCTACCTGCATATATCTCACCCCTGTACGGGTGCCCACCTGCATATATCCCACCCCTGTACGGGTACCCACCTGCATATATCCCACCCCTTTACGGTTGCCCACCTGCATATATCCCAACCCTGTACGGGTGCCTACCTGCATATATCTCACCCCTGTACGGGTGGCCGCCTGCATATATCCCACCCCTGTATGGGTGCTCACCTGCATATATCCCACACCTGTACGGGTGCCCACCTGCATATATCCCACCCCTGTACGGGTGCTCACGTGCATTTATCCCACCCCTGTACGGGTGCCCATCTACATATATCCCACCCCTGTACGGGTGCAGACCTGCATATATCCCACCCCCTGTATGGCTGCCCTTCTGCATATATCCCACCCATGTACGGGTGCCCGCCTGCATATATCCAACGCCTGTATGGGTTCCAGCCTGCACATATCCCACTCCTGTATGGTTGCTCGCCTGCATATATCCCACCCCTGCACGGGTGCCCGCCCTCATATATCCCACCCCTGTATGGGTGCTCGCCTGCATTTATACCACCCCTGTACAGGTGCCCGCCTGCATATATCCCACTTATGTTCGGGTGACCGCCTGCATATATCCCACCCCTGTACGGGTGCCCGCCTGCATATATCCCACCCCTGTATGGGTGCCCGCCTGCATATATCCCAGCCCTGTATGGGTGCCCGCCTGCATATATCCCACCCCTGTACGGGTCCCCGCCCTCATATATCCCACCCCTGTATGGGTGCCCGCCTGCATATATCCCACCCCTGTACGGGTTCCCGCCCTCATATATCCCACCCCTGTACGGGTGCCCGCCTGCATATATCCCACCCCTGTATGGGTGCCCGCCTGCATATATCCCACCCCTGTATGGATGCCCGTCTGCATATATCCCACACCCGTACGGGTGCCCTCCCTCATATATCCCACCCCTGTACGGGTGCACACCTGCATATATCCCACCAATGTACGGGTGCCCGCCCGACTGCATATATCCCACCTCTGTTTGGATGACCGCCTGCATGTATCCCACCCTGTACGGGTGCCGGCCAGCATATATCCCACCCCTGTATGGGTGCCCGCTTGCATATATCTCACCCCTGCACGGGTGCCCGCCTTCATATATCCCACTCCTGTACGGATGCCTGCCTGCATATATCCCACCCCTGTACGGGTGCCCGACCTCATATATCCCACCCCTTTACGGGTGCCCGCCCTCATATCCACCCCTGTGCGGGTGCCCGCCCTCATATATCCCACCCCTGAACGGGTGCCCGCCCTCATATACCCCACCCCTGTACGGGTGCCCTCCCTCATATATCCATCCCCTGTACGGGTGCCCGCCTGTATATAACCCACCCCTGTACGGGTGCCCACCTGCATATATCCCACCCCTGTACGGGTGCCCACCTGCATATATCCCACCTTTGTACGTGTGCTACCTGCAAATATCCCACCCCTGTACGGGTTCCCACCTGCATATATCCCACCCCTATACGCGTGCCCACCTGCATATATCCCACCTCTGTACGGGTTCCCACCTGCATATATCCCACCCCTGTACGGGTGCCCACGTGCATATATCTCACCCCTGTACGGGTGCCCACCTGCATATATCCAACCACTGTACGCGTGCCCTCTTGCATATATCTCACCCCTGTACGCGTGCCCTCTTGCATATATCTCACCCCTGTACGGGTGCCCGCCTGCATATATCCCACCCCTCTACGGGTGCTCACCTGCATATATCCCACCCCTGTACGGGTGCCCACCTGCATATATCCAACCCCTGTTTGGGTGCTCACGTGCATTTATCCTACCCCTATATGGGTGCCCACCTTCATATATACCACCCCTGTACGGGTGCACACCTGCATATATCCCACCCCTGTACGGGTGCACACCTGCATATATCCCACCCCTGTACGGGTGCCCACCTGCATATATCTCAACCATGTACGGGTGCCCGCCTGCATATATCCCACCCCCTGTACGGGAGCCCGCCTGCATATATCCCACCCCTGTACGGGTGACAACCTGCATATATCCCACCCCTATACGAGTGCCTACCTGCATATATCCCACCCCCTGTTTGGGTGCCCGTCTGCATATATGCCACCCCTGTACGGGTGCCCGCCTGCATATATCCCACCCCTGTACGAGTGCCCACCTGCATATACCCCACCCCTGTTTGGGTGCCCACCTGCATATATCCCACCCCTTTTCGGGTGCCCGCCTGCATATATCCCACCCCTGTACGCGTGCCCTCTTGCATATATCTCACCCCTGTACGGGTGCCCACCTGCATATATCCCACCCCTCTACAGGTGCCCACTTGCATATATCCCACCCCCTGTATGGGTGCCCGCCTGCATATATCCCACCAATGTATTGGTGCCCACCTGCATATATCCCACCCCTCTACAGGTGCCCACTTGCATATATCCCACCCCCTGTACGGGTGCCCGCCTGCATATATCCCACCCCTGTACGGGTGACAACCTGCATATATCCCACCCCTGTACGGGTGCCTACCTGCATATATCCCACCCCCTGTTTGGGTGCCCGTCTGCATATATGCCACCCCTGTACGGGTGCCCGCCTGCATATATCCCACCCCTGTACGAGTGCCCACCTGCATATACCCCACCCCTGTTTGGGTGCCCACCTGCATATATCCCACCCCTTTTCGGGTGCCCGCCTGCATATATCCCACCCCTGTACGCGTGCCCTCTTGCATATATCTCACCCCTGTACGGGTGCCCACCTGCATATATCTCACCCTGTGCGGGTGCCCGCCTGCATATATCCCACCCCTCTACGGGTGCTCACCTGCATATATCCCACCCCTGTACGGGTGCCCACCTGCATATATCCAACCCCTGTACGGGTGCTCACGTGCATTTATCCTACCCCTATACGGGTGCCCACCTTCATATATACCACCCCTGTACGGGTGCACACCTGCATATATCCCACCCCTGTACGGGTGCCCACCTGCATATATCTCAACCAAGTACGGGTGCCCGCCTGCATATATCCCACCCCTGTACGGGTGCCCGCCTGCATATATCCCACCCCTGTACGGGTGACAACCTGCATATATCCCACCCCTGTACGGGTGCCTACCTGCATATATCCCACCCCCTGTTTGGGTGCCCGTCTGCATATATGCCACCCCTGTACGGGTGCCCGCCTGCATATATCCCACCCCTGTACGAGTGGCCACCTGCATATACCCCACCCCTGTTTGGGTGCCCACCTGCATATATCCCACCCCTGTACGCGTGCCCTCTTGCATATATCTCACCCCTGTACGGGTGCCCACCTGCATATATCCCACCCCTCTACAGGTGCCCACTTGCATATATCCCACCCCCCTGTATGGGTGCCCGCCTGTATATATCCCACCAATGTATTGGTGCCCGCCTGCATATATCCCACCCCTGTACGGGTGCCGGCCCTCATATATCCCACCCCTGTACGGGTGCTTACCTGCATATATGCCACCCCTGTACGGGTGCCCACCTGCATATATCCCACCTCTTTTCGGGTGCCCACCTGCATATATCCCACCCCTGTACGGGTGCCCGCCTGCATATATCCCACCCCTGTATGCGTGCCCGTTTGCACATATCCCACCCCTGTATTGATGCCCGCCTGCATATATCCCACCTATGTTTGGGTGACCGCCTGCATTTATCCCACGCTGTACGGGTGCCCGCCCTCATATATCCCACCCCTGTACCGGTGCCCGCCTGCATATATCCCACCCCTGTACGGGTGCCCGCCTGCATATATCCCACGCCTGTACGGGTGACAACCTGCATATATCCCACCCCTTTACGGGTGCCCACCTGCATATATCCCACCCCCTGTTTGGGTGCCCGTCTGCATATATGCCACCCCTGTACGGGTGCCCGCCTGCATATATCACACCCCTGTACGAGTGCCCACCTGCATATACCCCACCCCTGTTTGGGTGCCCACCTGCATATATCCCACCACCCCTTTTCGGGTGCCCGCCTGCATATATCCCACCCCTCTACGGGTGCTCACCTGCATATATCCCACCCCTGTACGGGTGCCCACCTGCATATATCTCAACCAAGTACGGGTGCCCGCCTGCATATATCCCACCCCTGTACGGGTGCCTGCCTGCATATATCCCACCCCTGTACGGGTGACAACCTGCATATATCCCACCCCTGTACGGGTGCCTACCTGCATATATCCCACCCCCTGTTTGGGTGCCCGTCTGCATATATGCCACCCCTGTACGGGTGCCCGCCTGCATATATCCCACCCCTGTACGAGTGCCCACCTGCATATACCCCACCCCTGTTTGGGTGACCACCTGCATATATCCCAACCCTTTTCGGGTGCCCGCCTGCATATATCCCACCCCTGTACGCGTGCCCTCTTGCATATATCTCACCCCTGTACGGGTGCCCACCTGCCTATATCCCACCCCTCTACAGGTGCCCACTTGCATATATCCCACCCCCTGTATGGGTGCCCGCCTGCATATATCCCACCAATGTATTGGTGCCCACCTGCATATATCCCACCCCTCTACAGGTGCCCACTTGCATATATCCCACCCCCTGTACGGGTGCCCACCTTCATATATACCACCCCTGTACGGGTGCACACCTGCATATATCCCACCCCTGTACGGGTGCCCACCTGCATATGTCTCAACCAAGTACGGGTGCCCGCCTGCATATATCCAACCCCTGTACGGGTGCCCGCCTGCATATATCCCACCCCTGTACGGGTGACAACCTGCATATATCCCACCCCTGTACGGGTGCCTACCTGCATATATCCCACCCCTGTACGAGTGGCCACCTGCATATACCCCACCCCTGTTTGGGTGCCCACCTGCATATATCCCACCCCTTTTCGGGTGCCCGCCTGCATTTATCCCACCCCTGTACGCGTGCCCTCTTGCATATATCTCACCCCTGTACGGGTGCCCACCTGCATATATCCCACCCCTCTACAGGTGCCCACTTGCATATATCCCACCCCCCTGTATGGGTGCCCGCCTGCATATATCCCACCAATGTATTGGTGCCCGCCTGCATATATCCCACCCCTGTACGGGTGCCGGCCCTCATATATCCCACCCCTGTACGGGTGCTTACCTGCATATATGCCACCCCTGTACGGGTGCCCACCTGCATATATCCCACCTCTTTTCGGGTGCCCACCTGCATATATCCCACCCCTGTACGGGTGCCCGCCTGCATATATCCCACCCCTGTATGCGTGCCCGTTTGCATATATCCCACCCCTGTATTGATGCCCGCCTGCATATATCCCACCTATGTTTGGGTGACCGCCTGCATTTATCCCACGCTGTACGGGTGCCCGCCCTCATATATCCCACCCCTGTACCGGTGCCCGCCAGCATATATCCCACCCCTGTACGGGTGCCCGCCTGCATATATCCCACGCCTGTACGGGTGACAACCTGCATATATCCCACCCCTGTACGGGTGCCCACCTGCATATATCCCACCCCCTGTTTGGGTGCCCGTCTGCATATATCCCACCCCTGTACGAGTGCCCACCTGCATATACCCCACCCCTGTTTGGGTGCCCACCTGCATATATCCCACCACCCCTTTTCGGGTGCCCGCCTGCATATATCCCACCCCTGTACGAGTGCCCTCTTGCATATATCTCACCCCTGTTTGGTGCCACCTGCATATATCCCACCGTTGTACGTGTGCTACCTGCAAATATCCCACCCCTGTACGGGTTCCCACCTGCATATATCCCACCCCTATACGCGTGCCCACCTGCATATATCCCACCCCTGTATGGGTGCCCACCTGCATATATCCCAGCCCTGTACGGGTGCCCACGTGCATATATCTCACCCCTGTACGGGTGCCCACCTGCATATATCTCACCCTGTGCGGGTGCCCGCCTGCATATATCCCACCCCTCTACGGGTGCTCACCTGCATATATCCCACCCCTGTACGGGTGCCCACCTGCATATATCCAACCCCTGTACGGGTGCTCACGTGCATTTATCCTATCCCTATACGGGTGCCCACCTTCATATATACCACCCCTGTACGGGTGCACACCTGCATATATCCCACCCCTGTACGGGTGCCCACCTGCATATATCTCAACCAAGTACGGGTGCCCGCCTGCATATATCCCACCCCTGTACGGGTGCCCGCCTGCATATATCCCACCCCTTTATTTGTGCCCGCCTGCATATATCCCAGCCCTGTATGGGTACCCGCCTGCATATATCCCACCCCTGTACGGGTGCCCGCCCTCATATATCACACCCCTGTATGGGTGCCCGCCTGCATATATCCCACCTCTGTACGGGTGCTTACCTGCATATATGCCACCCCTGTACGGGTGCCCACCTGCATATATCCCACCTCTTTTCGGGTGCCCACCTGCATATATCCCACCCCTGTACGGGTGCCCGCCCTCATATATCCCACCCCTGTACCGGTGCCCGCCCTCATGTATCCCACCCCTGTATGGGTGCCCGCCTGCATATATCCCACCCCTGTACGGGTGCCCACCTGCATATATCCCACCCCTGTACGGGTGCCCACCTGCATATATCCCACCCCTGTATTGGTGCCCGCCTGCATATATCCCACCCCTGTATGGGTGCCCGCCTGCATATATCCCATCTATGTTCGGGTGACCGACTGCATATATCCCACCCCTGTACGGGTGCCCGCCTGCATATATCCCACCCCTTTATGGGTACCCGCCTGCATATATCCCAGCCCTGTATGGGTGCCCGCCTGCATATATCCAACCCATGTACGGGTGCCCGCCCTCATATATCCCACCCCTGTATGGGTGCCCGCCTGCATATATCCCACCCCTGTACGGGTGCCCGCCCTCATATAATCCACCCCTGTACGGGTGCCGGCCCTCATGTATCCCACCCCTGTATGGGTGCCCGCCTGCATATATGCCACCCCTGTACGGGTGCCCACCTGCATATATACCACCCCTGTACGGGTGCCCACCTGCATATATCCCACGTCTTTTCGGGTGCCCACCTGCATATATCCCACCCCTGTACGGGTGCCCGCCTGCATATATCCCACCCCTGTATGCGTGCCCTCCTGCATATATCTCACCCCTGTACGGGTGCCCACCTGCATATATCCCACCCCTGTACAGGTGCCCACCTGCATATATCCCACCCCTGTATGGGTGCCCGCCTGCATATATCCCACCCCTGTATTGGTGCCTGCCTGCATATATCCCACCCCTTTACAGGTGCCCGCCTGCATATATACCACCTATGTTCGGGTGACCGCCTGCATATATCCCACCCCTGTACGGGTGCCCGCCCTCATATATCCCACCCCTGTACGGGTGCCCGCTCTCATGTATCCCACCCTGTATGGGTGCCCGCCTGCATATATCCCACCCCTGTACGGGTGCCCACCTGCATATATCCCACCCCTGTACGGGTGCCCGCTCTCATGTATCCCACCCCTGTATGGGTGCCCGCCTGCATATATCCCACCCCTGTTCGGGTGCCCGCCTGCATATATCCCACCCCTGTTCGGGTGCCCACCTGCATATATGCCACCCCTGTACGGGTGCCCGCCTGCATATCCACCCCTGTACGAGTGCCCACCTGCCTATATCCCACCCCTGTACGGGTGCCCACCTGCATATATCCCACCCCTGTACGGGTGCTCACGTGCATTTATCCCACCCCTGTACGGGTGCCCACCTGCATATATCCCACCCCTGTACGGGTGCAGACCTGCATATATCCAACCCCTGTATGGGTGCCAGCCTGCATATATCCAACCCCTGTATGGGTGCCCTCCTGCATATATACCACCTATGTTCGGGTGACCGCCTGCATATATCCCACCCCTGTACGGGTGCCCGCCCTCATATATCCCACTCCTGTACGGGTGCCCGCCCTCATATATCCCACCTCTGTACGGATGCCTGCCTGCATATATCCCACCGCTGTACGGGTGCCCGACCTCATATATCCCACCCCTTTACGGGTGCCCGCCCTCATATCCACCCCTGTGCGGGTGCCCGCCCTCATATATCCCACCCCTGTACGGGTGCCCTCCCTCATATATCCATCCCCTGTACGGGTGCCCGCCTGTATATAACCCACCCCTGTACGGGTGCCCACCTGCATATATCCCACCCCTGTATGGGTGCTCACCTGCATATGTCCCACCCCTGTACGGTTGCCCACCTGCATATATCCCACCCCTGTACGGGTGCTCACGTGCATTTATCCCACCCCTGTACGGGTGCCCACCTGCATATATCCCACTCCTGTACGGGTGCAGACCTGCATATATTATACCCCCTGTTTGGCTGCCCGTCTGCATATGTCTCACCCATTTACGGGTACCCGCCTGCATATATCCAACCCCTGTATGGGTGCCAGCCTGCACATATCCCACCCCTGTATGGTTGCTCGCCTGCATATATCCCACCCCTGCACGGGTGCCCGCCCTCATATATCTCACCCCTGTATGGGTGCCCGCCTGCATTTATCCCACCCCTGTACGGGTGCCCGCCTGAATATATCCCACTTATGTTCGGGTGACCGCCTGCATATATCCCTCCCCTGTACGGGTGCCAGCCTGCATATATCCCACCCCTGTATGGGTGCCCGCCTGCATATATCCCAGCCCCTGTATGGGTGCCCGCCTGCATATATCCCACCCCTGTACGGGTGCCCGCCCTCATATATCCCACCCCTGTATGGGTGCCCGCCTGCATATATCCCACCCCTGTACGGGTGCCCGCCCTCATATATCCTACCCCTGTATGGGTGCCCGCCTGCATATATCCCACCCCTGTATGGGTGCCCGTCTTCATATATCCCACACCCGTACGGGTGCCCTCCCTCATATATCCCACCCCTGTACGGGTGCCCACCTCCATATATCCACCAATGTACGGGTGCCCGCCCGCCTGCATATATCCCACCCCTGTTCAGAAGACCGCCTGCATGTATCCCACCCCTGTACGGGTGCCCGCCTGCATATATCCCACCCCTGTACGGGTGCCCGCCTGCATATATCCCACCCCTGTATGGGTGCCCGCTTCCATATATCCCACCCCTGCGCGGGTGCCCGCCTTCATATATCCCACTCCTGTACGGGTGCCCGCCCTCATATATCCCACCCCTGTACGGATGCCTGCATGCATATATCTCACCCCTGTTCGGGTGCCCGACCTCATATATCCCACCCCTTTACGGGTGCCCGCCCTCATATCCACCCCTGTGCGGGTGCCCGCCCTCATATATCCCACCCCTGTACGGGTGTCCGCCCTCATATATCCCACCCCTGTACGGGTGCCCTCCCTCATATATCCATCCCCTGTACGGGTGCCCGCCTGTATATAACCCACCCCTGTACGGGTGCCCACCTGCATATATCCCACCCCTGTATGGGTGCCCGCCTGCATATATCCCACCCCTGTTCGGGTGCCCCCCTGCATATATGCCACCCGTGTACAGATGCCCATCTGCATATATCCCACCCCTGTACGTGTGCCCACCTTCATATATCTCACCCCTGTTTGGTGCCACCTGCATATATCCCACCTTTGTACGTGTGTTACCTGCAAATATCCCACCCCTGTACGGGTGCCCACCTGCATATATCCCACACCCATACGCGTACCCACCTGCATATATCCCACCCCTGTATGGGTTCCCACCTGCATATATCCCACCCCTGTACGGGTGCCCACCTGCATATATCCCACCCCTTTTCGGGTGCCCACCTGCATATATCCCACCCCTGTACGGGTGCCCGTCTGGATATATCCCACCCCAGTACGCGTGCCCTCCTGTATATATCTCACCCCTGTACGGGTGCCCACCTGCATATATCCCACCCCTGTACAGGTGCCCACCTGCATATATCCCACCCCCTGTATGGGTGCCCGCCTGCATATATCCTACCCCTGTATTGGTGCCCGCCTGCATATATCCCACCCCTGTATGGGTGCCCGCCTGCATATATCCCATCTATGTTCGGGTGACCGCCTGCATATATCCCTCCCCTGTACGGGTGCCCGCCTGCATATATCCCACCCCTTTATGGGTGCCCGCCTGCATATATCCCAGCCCTGTATGGGTGCCCGCCTGCATATATCCCACCCATGTACGGGTGCCCGCCCTCATATATCCCACCCCTGTATGCGTGCCCTCCTGCATATATCTCACCCCTGTACGGGTGCCCACCTGCATATATCCCACCCCTGTACAGGTGCCCACCTGCATATATCCCACCCCTGTAAGGGTGCCCGCCTGCATATATCCCACCCCTGTATTGGTGCCTGCCTGCAGTTATCCCACCCCTTTACGGGTGCCCGCCTGCATATATACCACCTATGTTCGGGTGACCGCCTGCATATATCCCACCCCTGTACGGGTGCCCGCCCTCATATATCCCACCCCTGTACGGGTGCCCGCTCTCATGTATCCCACCCCTGTATGGGTGCCCGCCTGCATATATCCCACCCCTGTACGGGTGCCCACCTGCATATATCCCACCCCTGTACGGGTGCCCGCTCTCATGTATCCCACCCCTGTATGGGTGCCCGCCTGCATATATCCCACCCCTGCACGGGTGCCCGTCCTCATATATCCCACTCCTCTACGGGTGCCTGACCTCATATATCCCACACCTGTACGGGTGCCCGCCCTCATATATCCCACCGCTGTACGGGTGCCCTCCCTCATATATCCCACCCCTGTACGGTTGCCCGTCTGCATATAACCCACCCCTGTACGGGTGCCCACCTGCATATATCTAAACCCTGTACGGGTGCCCACCTGCATATAACCCACCCCTATACGGGTGCCTGCCTGCATATATCCCACCCCTGTACGGTTGCCCACCTGCATATATCCCACCCCTGTTCGGGTGCCCACCTGCATATATACCACCCGTGTACGGGTGCCGTTCTGCATATATCCCACCCCTGTACGTGTACCCACCTTCATATATCTCACCCCTGTACGGGTGCCCACCTGCATATATCCAACCCCTGAACGGGTGCTACCTGCATATATCCCACCCCTGTACAGGTGCCTACCTGCATATATCCCACCCCTGTACGGGTGCCCAGCTGCAAATATCCCACCCCTGTACGGGTGCCCACCTGCATATAACCCACCCCTGTACGCGTGCCCACCTGCATATATCCCACCCTTGTACGGTTGCCCACCTGCATATATCCCACCCCTGTACGGGTACCTACCTGCATATATCTCACCCCTGTACGGGTGCCCACCTGCATATATGCCACCCGTTTACGGGTGCCAATCTGCATATATCCCACCCCTGTACGTGTGCCCACCTTCATATATCTCACCCCTGTTTGGTGCCACCTGCATATATCCCACCTTTGTACGTGTGCTACCTGCAAATATCCCACCCCTGTACGGTTGCCCACCTGCATATATGCCACCCCTATACGCGTGCCCACCTGCATATATCCCACCCCTGTACGAGTGCCCACCTGCATATATCCCACCCCTGTACGGGTGCCCGCCTGCATATATCCCACCCCTGTACGGGTGCCCGCCTGCATATATCCCACCCCTGTACGGGTGCCCACCAGCATATATCCAACCCCTGTACGGATGCTCACGTGCAATTATCCCACCCCTGTACGGGTGCCCACCTTCATATATACCACCCCTGTACGGGTGCACACCTGCATATATCCTACCCCTGTACGGGGGTGCCCACCTGCATATATCTCAACCAAGTACGGGTGACCGCCTGCATATATCCCACCCCTGTACGGGTGCCCGCCTGCATATATCCCACCCCTGTTCGTGTGACCGCCTGCATATATCCCACCCCTGTACGGGTGCCCGCCTGCATATATCCCACCACTGTACGGGTGCCTGTCTGCATATATCCCACCCCTGAACGGGTGCCCACTCTCATATATCCCACCTCTGTACGGGTGCCTACGTGCATATATCCCTCCCCTGTACGGGTGCCCACCTGCATATATCTCACCCCAGTACGGGTTCCCGCCTGCATATATCCCACCCCTGTATGGGTGCCCGTCTGCATATATCCCACCCCTCTACGGTTGCCCGCCTGTATATATCCCACCCCTGCACGGGTGCCCGCCTTCATATATCCCATCCCTGTATGGGTGCCCTCCTGCATATAACCCACCCCTGTATGGGTGCCCACCTTCATATATCCCACCCCTGTACGGTTGCCCACCTGCATATATCCCACCCCTGTACGGGTGCCCACCTGCATATATCCCACCCCTGTATGGGTGCCCGCCTGCATATATCCCACCCCTGTACGGGTGCCCGCCTGCAGATATCGCACTCCTGCACGGGTGCCCGTCCTCATATATCCCACCCCTGTATGGGTGCCCGCCCTCATATATCCCACACCTGTACGGGTGCCCGCCCTCATATATCCCACCCCTGTACGGGTGCCTGACCTTATATATCGCACCCCTTTACGGGTGCCTGACCTCATATATCCCACCCCTTTATGGGTGCCCGCCTTCATATCCACCCCTGTGCGGGTGCCCGCCCTCATATATCCCACCCCTGTACGGTTGCCCGCCCTCATATATCCCACCCCTGTACGGGTGCCCTCCCTCATATATCCCACCCCTGTACGGTTGCCCGCCTGCATATAACCCACCCCTGTACGGGTGCCCACCTGCATATATCTAACCCCTGTACGGGTGCCCACCTGCATATAACCCACCCCTATACGGGTGCCTGCCTGCATATAACCCACCCCTGTACGGGTGCCCACCTGCATATATCTCAACCAAGTACGGGTGCCCGCCTGCATATATCCAACCCCTGTACGGGTGCCCGCCTGCATATATCCCACCCCTGTACGGGTGACAACCTGCATATATCCCACCCCTGTACGGGTGCCCACCTGCATATATCCCACCCTTGTACGGGTGCCCACCTGCATATATCCCACCCCTGTACGGGTGCCCACTTGCATATGTCCCACCCACTGTATGGGTGCCCGCCCTCATTATCCCACCCCTGTATGGGTGCCCGCCTGCATATATCCCACTTATGTTCGGGTGACCGCCTGCATATATCCCACCCCTGTACGGGTGCCCGCCTGCATATATCCCACTTATGTTCGGGTGACCGCCTGCATATATCCCACCCCTGTACGGGTGCCCGCCTGCATATATCCCACCCCTATAAGGATGCCCGCCTGCATACATCCCAGCCCTGTATGGGTGCCCGCCTGCAAATATCCCACCCCTGTACGGGTGCCCGCCCTCATATATCGCACCCCTGTATGGGTGCCCGCCTGCATATATCCCACCCCTGTACGGGTGCCCGCCCTCATATATCCGACCCCTGTATGGGTGCCCTCCTGCATACATCCCACCCCTGTACGGGTGCCCGCCCTCATATATCCCACCCCTGTATTGGTGCCCGCCTGCATACATCCCACCCCTGTACGGGTGCCCGCCCTCATATATCCCACCCCTGTACGGGTGCCCACCTGCATATATTTCACCCCTGTCCGGGTGCCCACCAGCATATATCCCACCCCTGTACGGGTGCCCGCCTGCATATATCCCACCCCTGTATGGGTGCCCGCCTGCATATATCCCACCACTGTATTGGTGCCCGCCTGCATATATCCCACCCCTGCACGGGTGCCCGTCCTCATATATCCCACCCTTGTATGGGTGCCCGCCCTCATATATCCCACACCTGTACGGGTGCCTGCCCTCATATATCCTACCCCTGTACGGGTGCCTGCCCTCATATCTCCCACCCCTGTATGGGTGCCCACCTGCATGTATCCCTCGCCTGTACGGGTGCCCACCTGCATATATCTCACCCCTGTACGGGTGCCCGCCTGCATATATCCCACCCCTGTATGGGTGCTCACCTGCATATATCCCACCCCAGTACGGGTGCCCACCTGCATATATCCCACCCCTGTACGGGTGCTCACGTGCATTTATCCCACCCCTGTACGGGTGCCCACCTGCATATATCCCACACCTGTACGGGTGCAGACCTGCATATATCCCACCCCCTGTATGGCTGCCCGTCTGCATATATCCCACCCATGTACGGGTGCCCGCCTGCATATATCCAACGCCTGTATGGGTGCCAGCCTGCACATATCCCACCGCTGTATGGTTGCTCGCCTGCATATATCCCACCCCTGCACGGGTGCCCGCCCTCATATATCCCACTCCTTTATGGGTGCCCGCCTGCATTTATCCCACCCATGTACAGGTGCCCGCCTGCATATATCCCACTTATGTTCGGGTGACCGCCTGCATATATCCCACCCCTGTACGGGTGCCCGCCTGCATATATCCCACCCATGTATGGGTGCCCGCCTGCATATATCCCAGCCCTGTATTGGTGCCCACCTGCATGTATCCCTCGCCTGTACGGGTGCCCGCCTGCATATATCCCACCCCTGTACGTGTGCCCACCTGCATATATCCCAAACCTGTACGGGTGCCCACCTGCATATATCCCACCCCTGTACGGTTGCCCACCTGCATATATCCCACCCCTGTACGGGTGCATACCTGCATATATCTCACCCCTGTACGGGTGCCCACCTGCATATATCCCACCCTTGTACGGGTGCCCGCCTCCATAAATCCCACCCCTGTTCGGGTGCCCACCTGCATATATGCCACCCGTGTACGGGTGCCCATCTGCATATATCCCACCCCTGTACGTGTGCCCACCTTCATATATCTCACCCCTGTACGGGTGCCCTCCTTCATATATCCCACCCCTATACGGGTGCTACCTGCATATATCCCACCCCTGTACGGGTGCCTACCTGCATATATCTCACCCCTGTACGGGTGCCCACCTGCATATATCCCACCTCTGTACG
The DNA here is from genome assembly GCF_040958095.1 of Procambarus clarkii. NCBI lineage: Eukaryota > Metazoa > Arthropoda > Malacostraca > Decapoda > Cambaridae > Procambarus > Procambarus clarkii. The sequence continues at coordinate 60,206,361 of NC_091151.1, forward strand.
GGTGCCCACCTGCATATATCCCACCCCTGTACGGGTGCCCACCTGCATATATCCCACCCCTTTACGGTTGCCCACCTGCATATATCCCAACCCTGTACGGGTGCCCACCTGCATAAATCTCACCCCTGTACGGGTGCCCGCCTGCATATATCCCACCCCTGTATGGGTGCTCACCTGCATATATCCCACCTCTGTACGGGTGCCCACCTGCATATATCCCACCCCTGTACGGGTGCTCACGTGCATTTATCCCACCCCTGTACGGGTGCCCACCTACATATATCCCACCCCTGTACGGGTGCAGACCTGCATATATCCCACCCCCTGTATGGCTGCCCTTCTGCATATATCCCACCCATGTACGGGTGCCCGCCTGCATATATCCAACGCCTGTATGGGTTCCAGCCTGCACATATCCCACCCCTGTGTGTTTGCTCGCCTGCATATATCCCACCCCTGCACTGGTGCCCGCCCTCATATATCCCACCCCTGTATGGGTGCCCGCCTGCATTTATCCCACCCCTGTACAGGTGCCCGCCTGCATATATCCCACTTATGTTCGGGTGACCGCCTGCATATATCCCACCCCTGTACGGGTGCCCGCCTGCATATATCCCACCCCTGTATGGGTGCCCGCCTGCATATATCCCAGCCCTGTATGGGTGCCCGCCTGCATATATCCCACCCCTGTACGGGTGCCCGCCCTCATATATCCCACCCCTGTATGGGTGCCCGCCTGCATATATCCCACCCCTGTACGGGTTCCCGCCCTCATGTATCCTACCCCTGTACGGGTGCCCGCCTGCATATATCCCACCCCTGTATGGGTGCCCGCCTGCACATATCCCACCCCTGTGTGTTTGCTCGCCTGCATATATCCCACCCCTGCACGGGTGCCCGCCCTCATATATACCACCCCTGTATGGGTGCCCGCCTGCATTTATCCCACCCCTGTACAGGTGCCCGCCTGCATATATCCCACTTATGTTCGGGTGACCGCCTGCATATATCCCACCCCTGTACGGGTGCCCGCCTGCATATATCCCACCCCTGTATGGGTGCCCGCCTGCATATATCCCAGCCCTGTATGGGTGCCCGCCTGCATATATCCCACCCCTGTACGGGTGCCCGCCCTCATATATCCCACCCCTGTATGGGTGCCCGCCTGCATATATCCCACCCCTGTACGGGTTCCCGCCCTCATATATCCTACCCCTGTACGGGTGCCCGCCTGCATATATCCCACCCCGGTATGGGTGCCCGCCTGCATATATCCCACCCCTGTATGGATGCCAGTCTTCATATATCCCACACCCCTACGGGTGCCCTCCCTCATATATCCCACCCCGGTACGGGTGCACACCTGCATATATCCCACCAATGTACGGGTGCCCGCCCGCCTGCATATATCCCACCTCTGTTTGGATGACCGCCTGCATGTATCCGACCCCTGTACGGGTGCCGGCCAGCATATATCCCACCCCTGTATGGGTGCCCGCTTGCATATATCTCACCCCTGCACGGGTGCCCGCCTTCATATATCCCACTCCTGTACGGGTGCCCGCCCTCATATATCCCACCCCTGTACGGATGCCTGCCTGCATATATCCCACCCCTGTGCGGGTGCCCGCCCTCATATATCCCACCCCTGAACGGGTGCCCGCCCTCATATATCCCACCCCTGTACGGGTGCCCTCCCTCATATATCCATCCCCTGTACGGGTGCCCGCCTGTATATAACCCACCCCTGTACGGGTGCCCACCTGCATATATCCCACCCCTGTGTGGGTGCCCGCCTGCATATATCCCACCCCTGTTCGGGTGCCCACCTGCATATATGCCACCCGTGTACGGGTTCCCATCTGCATATATCCCACCCCTGTACGCGTGCCCACCTGCATATATCCCACCCCTGTATGGGTGCCCACCTGCATATATCCCACCCTTGTACGGGTGCCCACGTGCATATATCTCACCCCTGTACGGGTGCCCACCTGCATATATCTCACCCCTGTACGGGTGCTCACCTGCATATATCCCACCCCTGTACGGGTGCCCACCTGCATATATCCAACCCCTGTACGGGTGCTCACGTGCATTTATCCTACCCCTATACGGGTGCCCACCTTCATATATACCACCCCTGTACGGGAGCACACCTGCATATATCCCACCCCTGTACGGGTGCCCACCTGCATATATCTCAACCAAGTATGGGTGCCCGCCTGCATATATCCCACCACTGTACGGGTGCCCACCTGCATATACCCCACCCCTGTTTGGGTGCCCACCTGCATATATCCCACCCCTTTTCGGATGCCCGCCTGCATATATCCCACCCCTGTACGGGTGCCCTCTTGTATATATCTCACCCCTCTACAGGTGCCCACCTGCATATATCCCACCCCTTTTCGGGTGCCCGCCTGCATATATCCCACCCCTGTACGCGTGCCCTCTTGTATATATCTCACCCCTCTACAGGTGCCCACCTGCATATATCCCACCCCCTGTATGGGTGCCCGCCTGCATATATCCCACCCCTGTATTGGTGCCCGCCTGCATATATCCCACCCCTGTACAGGTGCCCGCCTGCATATATCCTACCTATGTTCGGGTGACCGCCTGCATATATCCCACCCCTGTACGGGTGACCGCCTGCATATATCCCACCCCTTTATTTGTGCCCGCCTGCATATATCCCAGCCCTGTATGGGTGCCCGCCTGCATATATCCCACCCCTGTACGGGTGCCCGCCCTCATATATCCCACCCCTGTACGGGTGCCGGCCCTCATGTATTCCACCCCTGTATGGGTGCCCGCCTGCATATATCCCACCCCTGTACGGGTGCTTACCTGCATATATGCCACCCCTGTACGGGTGCCCACCTGCATATATCCCACCTCTTTTCGGGTGCCCACCTGCATATATCCCACCCCTGTACGGGTGCCCGCCTGCATATATCCCACCCCTGTATGCGTGCCCGTCTGCATATATCCCACCTCTGTATTGATGCCCGCCTGCATATATCCCACCTATGTTTGGGTGACCGCCTGCATATATCCCACGCTGTACGGGTGCCCGCCATCATATATCCCACCCCTGTACCGGTGGCCGCCCTCATGTATCCCACCCCAGTATGGGTGCCCGCCTGCATATATCCCACCCCTGTACGGGTGCCCATCTGCATATATCCCACCCCTGTACGGGTGCCCACCTGCATATATCCCACCCCTGTACGGGTGCCCGCCTGCATATATCCCACCCCTGTACGGGTGCCCACCTGCATATATCCCACCCCTGTACGGGTGCCCACCTGCATATATCCCACCCCTGTTCGGGTGCCCACCTGCATATATGCCACCCCTGTACGGATGCCCGCCTGCATATATCCCACCCCTGTACGGATGCCAACCTGCATATATCCCACCCCTGTATGGGTGCCCACCTGCATATATCCCACCCCTTTCGGGTGCTACCTGCATATATCCCACCCCTGTACGGGTGCCTACCTGCATATATCTCACCCCTGTACGGGTGCCCACCTGAATATATCCCACCCCTCTACGGGTGCCCACCTGCATATATCCCACCCCCGTACGGGTGCCCACCTGCATATATCCCACCCCTTTACGGTTGCCCACTTGCATATATCCCAACCCTGTACGGGTGCCCACCTGCATATATCTCATCCCTGTACGGGTGCCCGCCTGCATATATCCCACCCCAGTACGGGTGCCCACCTGCATATATCCCACCCCTGAACGGGTGCAGACCTGCACATTTCCCACCCCTGTATGGTTGCTCGCCTGCATATATCCCACCCCTGCACGGGTGCCAGCCCTCATATATCCCACCCCTGTACGGGTTCCCGCCTGCATATATCCCACCCCTGTATGGGTGCCCGCCTGCATATATCCCACCCCTGTATGGGTGCTCGTCTTCATATATCCCACACCCGTACGGGTGCCCTCCCTCATATATCCCACCCCTGTACGGGTGCCCACCTGCATATATCCCACCAATGTACGGGTGCCCGCCCGCCTGCATATATCCCACCCCTGTTCAGATGACCGCCTGCATGTATCCCACCCCTGTACGGGTGCCCGCCTGCATATATCCCACCCCTGTACGGGTGCCCGCCTGCATATATCCCACCCCTCTATGGGTGTCCGCTTCCATATATCCCACCCCTGTTCGGGTGCCCACCTGCATATATGCCACCCCTGTACGGGTGCCCGCCTGCATATATCCCACCCCTGTATGGCTGCCCGTCTGCATATATCCCACCCATGTATGGGTGCCCGCCTGCATATATCCAACCCCTGTATGGGTGCCAGCCTGCACATATCCCACCCCTGTATGGTTGCTCGCCTGCATATATCCCACCCCTGCACGGGTGCCCGCCCTCATATATCCCACCCCTGTATGGGTGCCCGCCTGCATATATCCCACCCCTGTACGGGTGCCCGCCTGCATATATCCCACCCCTGTATGGGTGCCCGCCTGCATATATCACACCCCTGTATGGGTGCCCGTCTTCATATATCCCACACCCGTACGGGTTCCCTCCCTCATATATCCCACCCCTGTACGGGTGCCCACCTGCATATATCCCACCAATGTACGGGCGCCCGCCCGCCTGCATATATCCCACCCCTGTTCAGATGACCGCCTGCATGTATCCCACCCCTGTACGGGTGCCCGCCTGCATATATCCCACCCCTGCACGGGTGCCCGCCTTCATATATCCCACTCCTGTACGGGTGCCCGCCCTCATATATCCCACCCCTGTACGGATGCCTGCCTGCATATATCCCACCCCTGTACGGGTGCCCGACCTCATATATCCCACCCCTTTACGGGTGCCCGCCCTCATATCCACGCCTGTGCGGGTGCCCGCCCTCATATATCCCACCCCTGTACGTGTTTCCGCCCTCATATATCCCACCCCTGTACGGGTGCCCTCCCTCATATATCCATCCCCTGTACGGGTGCCCGCCTGTATATAACCCACCCCTGTACGGGTGCCCACCTGCATATATCCCACCCCTGTATGGGTGCCCGCCTGCATATATCCCACCCCTGTTCGGGTGCCCCCTGCATATATGCCACCCGTGTACAGGTGCCCATCTGCATATATCCCACCCCTGTACGTGTGCCCACCTTCATATATCTCACCCCTGTTTGGTGCTACCTGCATATATCCCACCTTTGTACGTGTGTTACCTGCAAATATCCCACCCCTGTACGGGTGCCCACCTGCATATATCCCACCCCCAAACGCGTGCCCACCTGCATATATCCCACCCCTGTATGAGTGCCCACCTGCATATATCCCACCCCTGTACGGGTGCCCACCTGCATATATCCCACCCCTTTTCGGGTGCCCACCTGCATATATCCCACCCCTGTACGGGTGCCCGTCTGCATATATCCCACCCCAGTACGCGTGCCCTCCTGCATATATCTCACCCCTGTACGGGTGCCCACCTGCATATATCCCACCCCTGTACAGGTGCCCACCTGCATATATCCCACCCCCTGTATGGGTGCCCGCCTGCATATATCACACCCCTGTATTGGTGCCCGCCTGCATATATCCCACCCCTGTATGGGTGCCCGCCTGCATATATCCTATCTATGTTCGGGTGACCGCCTGCATATATCCCACCCCTGTACGGGTGCCCGCCTGCATATATCCCACCCCTTTATGGGTGCCCGCCTGCATATATCCCAGCCCTGTATGGGTGCCCGCCTGCATATATCCCACGCCTGTACGGGTGCCCGCCCTCATATATCCCACCCCTGTACAGGTGCCGGCCCTCATGTATCCCACCCCTGTATGGGTGCCCGCCTGCATATATGCCACCCCTGTACGGGTGCCCACCTGCATATATGCCACCCCTGTACGGGTGCCCACCTGCATATATCCCACCTATTTTCGGGTGCCCACCTGCATATATCCCACCCCTGTACGGGTGCCCGCCTGCATGTATCCCACTCCTGTATGCGTGCCCTCCTGCATATATCTCACCCCTGTGCAGGTGCCCACCTGCATATATCCCACCCCTGTATGGGTGCCCGCCTGCATATATCCCACCCCTGTATTGGTGCCTGCCTGCATATATCCCACCCCTTTACAGGTGCCCGCCTGCATATATACCACCTATGTTCGGGTGACCGCCTGCATATATCCCACCCCTGTACGGGTGCCCGCCCTCATATATCCCACCCCTGTACGGGTGCCCGCTCTCATGTATCCCACACCTGTATGGGTGCCCGCCTGCATATATCCCACCCCTGTACGGGTGCCCACCTGAATATATATCCCACCCCTGTACGGGTGCCCGCTCTTATGTATCCCACCCCTGTATGGGTGCCCGCCTGCATATATCCCACCCCTGTTCGGGTGTCCGCCTGCATATATCCCACCCCTGTTCGGGTGCCCACCTGCATATATGCCACCCCTGTACGGGTGCCCGCCTGCATATCCACCCCTGTACGAGTGATCACCTGCCTTTATCCCGCCCCTGTACGGGTGCTCATCTGCATATAACCCACCCCTGTACGGGTGCCCACCTGCATATATCCCACCCCTGTACGGGTGCTCACGTGCATTTATCCCACCCCTGTACGGGTGCCCACCTGCATATATCCCACCCCTGTACGGGTGCAGACCTGCATAAATTATACCCCCTGTATGGCTGCCCGTCTGCATATATCCCACCCATTTACGGGTGCCCGCCTGCATATATCCAACCCCTGTATGGGTGCCAGCCTGCACATATCCCACCCCTGTATGGTTGCTCGCCTGCATATATCCCACTCCTGTACGGGTGCCCGCCCTCATATATCCCACCCCTGTACGGATGCCTGCCTGCATATATCCCACCCCTGTACGGGTGCCCGACCTCATATATCCCACCCCTTTACGGGTGCCCGCCCTCATATCCACCCCTGTGCGGGTGCCCGCCCTCATATATCCCACCCCTGTACGTGTTTCCGCCCTCATATATCCCAACCCTGTACGGGTGCCCTCCCTCATATATCCATCCCCTGTACGGGTGCCCGCCTGTATATAACCCACCCCTGTACGGGTGCCCACCTGCATATATCCCACCCCTGTATGGGTGCCCGCCTGCATATATCCCACCCCTGTTCGGGTGCCCCCTGCATATATGCCACCCGTGTACAGGTGCCCATCTGCATATATCCCACCCCTGTACGTGTGCCCACCTTCATATATCTCACCCCTGTTTGGTGCCACCTGCATATATCCCACCTTTGTACGTGTGTTACCTGCAAATATCCCACCACTGTACGGGTGCCCACCTGCATATATCCCACCCCTATACGCGTGCCCACCTGCATATATCCCACCCCTGTATGGGTGCCCACCTGCATATATCCCACCCCTGTACGGGTGCCCACCTGCATATATCCCACCCCTTTTCGGGTGCCCACCTGCATATATCCCACGCCTGTACGGGTGCCCGCCCTCATATATCCCTCCCCTGTACGGGTGCCGGCCCTCATGTATCCCACCCCTGTATGGGTGCCCGCCTGCATATATGCCACCCCTGTACGGGTGCCCACCTGCATATATGCCACCCCTGTACGGGTGTCCACCTGCATATATCCCACCTATTTTCGGGTGCCCACCTGCATATATCCCACCCCTGTACGGGTGCCCGCCTGCATGTATCCCACTCCTGTATGCGTGCCCTCCTGCATATATCTCACCCCTGTACGGGTGCCCACCTGCATATATTCCACCCCTGTGCAGGTGCCCACCTGCATATATCCCACCCCTGTATGGGTGCCCGCCTGCATATATCCCACCCCTGTATTGGTGCCTGCCTGCATATATCCCAACCCTTTACAGGTGCCCGCCTGCATATATACCACCTATGTTCGGGTGACCGCCTGCATATATCCCACCCCTGTACGGGTGCCCGCCCTCATATATCCCACCCCTGTACGGGTGCCCGCTCTCAAGTATCCCACCCCTGTATGGGTGCCCGCCTGCATATATCCCACCCCTGTACGGGTGCCCACCTGCATATATCCTACCCCTGTACGGGTGCCCGCTCTTATGTATCCCACCCCTGTATGGGTGCCCGCCTGCATATATCCCACCCCTGTTCGGGTGCCCGCCTGCATATATCCCACCCCTGTTCGGGTGCCCACCTGCATATATGCCACCCCTGTACGGGTGTCCGCCTGCATATCCACCCCTGTACGAGTGCCCACCTGCCTATATCCCACCCCTGTACGGGTGCTCACCTGCATATAACCCACCCCTGTACGGGTGCCCACCTGCATATATCCCACCCCTGTACGGGTGCTCACGTGCATTTATCCCACCCCTGTACGGGTGCCCACCTGCATATATCCCACCCCTGTACGGGTGCAGACCTGCATAAATTATACCCCCTGTATGGCTGCCCGTCTGCATATATCCCACCCATTTACGGGTGCCCGCCTGCATATATCCAACCCCTGTATGGGTGCCAGCCTGCACATATCCCACCCCTGTATGGTTGCTCGCCTGCATATATCCCACCCCTGCACGGGTGCCCGCCCTCATATATCTCACCCCTGTATGGGTGCCCGCCTGCATTTATCCCACCCCTGTACGGGTGCCCGCCTGCATATATCCCACTTATGTTCGGGTGACCGCCTGCATATATCCCACCCCTGTACGGGTGCCAGCCTGCATATATCCCACCCCTGTATGGGTGCCCACCTGCATATATCCCAGCCCCTGTATGGGTGCCCGCCTGCATATATCCCACCCCTGTACGGGTGCCCGCCCTCATATATCCCACCCCTGTATGGGTGCCCGCCTGCATATATCCCACCCCTGTACGGGTGCCCGCCCTCATATATCCTACCCCTGTATGTGTGCCCTCCTGCATATATCCCACCCCTGTATGGGTGCCCGTCTTCATATATCCCACACCCGTACGGGTGCCCTCCCTCATATATCCCACCCCTGTACGGGTGCCCACCTGCATATATCCCACCAATGTACGGGTGCCCGCCCGCCTGCATATATCCCACCCCTGTTCAGATGACCGCCTGCATGTATCCCACCCCCTGTACGGGTGCCCGCCTGCATATATCCCACCCCTGTACGGGTGCCCGCCTGCATATATCCCACCCCTGTATGGGTGCCCGCTTCCATATATCTCACCCCTGCACGGGTGCCCGCCTTCATATATCCCACTCCTTTACGGGTGCCCGCCCTCATATATCCCACCCCTGTACGGATGCCTGCATGCATATATCCCACCCCTGTACGGGTGTCCGACCTCATATATCCCACCCCTTTACGGGTGCCCGCCCTCATATCCACCCCTGTGCGGGTGCCCGCCCTCATATATCCCACCCCTGTACGGGTGTCTGCCCTCATATATCCCACCCCTGTACGGGTGCCCTCCCTCATATATCCATCCCCTGTACGGGTGCCCGCCTGTATATAACACACCCCTGTACGGGTGCCCACCTGCATATATCCCACCCCTGTATGGGTGCCCGCCTGCATATATCCCACCCCTGTTCGGGTGCCCCCCTGCATATATGCCACCCGTGTACAGGTGCCCATCTGCATATATTCCACCCCTGTACGTGTGCCCACCTTCATATATCTCACCCCTGTTTGGTGCCACCTGCATATATCCCACCTTTGTACGTGTGTTACCTGCAAATATCCCACCCCTGTACGGGTGCCCACCTGCATATATCCCACCCCTATACGCGTGCCCACCTGCATATATCCCACCCCTGTATTGGTGCCCACCTGCATATATCCCACCCCTGTACGGGTGCCCACCTGCATATATCCCACCCCTTTTCGGGTGCCCACCTGCATATATCCCACCCCTGTACGGGTGCCCGTCTGCATATATCCCACCCCAGTACGCATGCCCTCCTGCATATATCTCACCCCTGTACGGGTGCCCACCTGCATATATCCCACCCCTGTACAGGTGCCCACCTGCATATATCCCACCCCCTGTATGGGTGCCCGCCTGCATATATCCCACCCCTGTATTGGTGCCCGCCTGCATATATCCCACCCCTGTATGGGTGCCCGCCTGCATATATCCCATCTATGTTCGGGTGACCGCCTGCATATATCCCACCCCTGTTCGGATGACCGCCTGCATGTATGCCACCCCTGTACGGGTGCCGGCCTGCATATATCCAACCCCTGTATGGGTGCCCGCTTGCATATATCCCACCCCTGCACGGGTGCCCGCCTTTCAATATCCCACCCCTGTATGGGTGCCCGCCTTCATATGTCCCACCCCTGTACGGATGCCCGACCTCATATATCCCACCCCTTTACAGGTGCCCGCTCTCATATCCACCCCTGTGCGGGTGCCCGCCCTCATATATCCCACCCCTGTACGGGTGCCCTCCGTCATATATCCATCCCGTGTACGGGTGCTCGCCTGTATATAACCCACCCCTGTACCGGTGCCCACCTGCATATATCCCACCCCTGTATGGGTGCCCGCCTGCGTATATCCCACCCCTGTTCGGGTGCCCACCAGCATATATGCCACCCGTGTACGGGTGCCCATCTGCATATATCCCACCTCTGTACGTGTGCCCACCTTCATATATCTCACCCCTGTTTGGTGCCACCTTCATATATCCCACCTTTGTTTGTGTGATTCCTGAAAATATCCCACCCCTGTACGGTTGCCCACCTGCATATATCCCACCCCTATACGCGTGCCCACCTGCATATATCCCACCCCTGTACGGGTGCCCATCTGCATATATCCCACCCCTGTACGGGTGCCCACCTACATATATCTCACCCCTGTACGGGTGCCCACCTGCATATATCTCACCCCTGTACGGGTGCCCACCTGCATACATCCCACCAATGTACGGGTGCCCGCCTGCCTGAATATATCCCACCCCTGTTCAGATGACCGCCTGCATGTATCCCACCCCCTGTACGGGTGCCCGCCTGCATATATCCCACCCCTGTACGGGTGCCCGCCTGCATATATCCCACCCCTGTATGGGTGCCCGCTTCCATATATCTCACCCCTGCACGGGTGCCCGCCTTCATATATCCCACTCCTGTACGGGTGCCCGCCCTCATATATCCCACCCCTGTACGGATGCCTGCATGCATATATCCCACCCCTGTACGGGTGCCCGACCTCATATATCCATCCCCTGTACGGGTGCCCGCCTGTATATAACACACCCCTGTACGGGTGCCCACCTGCATATATCCCACCCCTGTATGGGTGCCCGCCTGCATATATCCCACCCCTGTTCGGGTGCCCCCCTGCATATATGCCACCCGTGTACAGGTGCCCATCTGCATATATTCCACCCCTGTACGTGTGCCCACCTTCATATATCTCACCCCTGTTTGGTGCCACCTGCATATATCCCACCTTTGTACGTGTGTTACCTGCAAATATCCCACCCCTGTACGGGTGCCCACCTGCATATATCCCACCCCTATACGCGTGCCCACCTGCATATATCCCACCCCTGTATTGGTGCCCACCTGCATATATCCCACCCCTGTACGGGTGCCCACCTGCATATATCCCACCCCTTTTCGGGTGCCCACCTGCATATATCCCACCCCTGTACGGGTGCCCGTCTGCATATATCCCACCCCAGTACGCATGCCCTCCTGCATATATCTCACCCCTGTACGGGTGCCCACCTGCATATATCCCACCCCTGTACAGGTGCCCACCTGCATATATCCCACCCCCTGTATGGGTGCCCGCCTGCATATATCCCACCCCTGTATTGGTGCCCGCCTGCATATATCCCACCCCTGTATGGGTGCCCGCCTGCATATATCCCATCTATGTTCGGGTGACCGCCTGCATATATCCCACCCCTGTTCGGATGACCGCCTGCATGTATCCCACCCCTGTACGGGTGCCGGCCTGCATATATCCAACCCCTGTATGGGTGCCCGCTTGCATATATCCCACCCCTGCACGGGTGCCCGCCTTTCAATATCTCACCCCTGTATGGGTGCCCGCCTTCATATGTCCCACCCCTGTACGGATGCCCGACCTCATATATCCCACCCCTTTACAGGTGCCCGCTCTCATATCCACCCCTGTGCGGGTGCCCGCCCTCATATATCCCACCCCTGTACGGGTGCCCTCCGTCATATATCCATCCCGTGTACGGGTGCTCGCCTGTATATAACCCACCCCTGTACCGGTGCCCACCTGCATATATCCCACCCCTTTATGGGTGCCCGCCTGCGTATATCCCACCCCTGTTCGGGTGCCCACCTGCATATATGCCACCCGTGTACGGGTGCCCATCTGCATATATCCCACCTCTGTACGTGTGCCCACCTTCATATATCTCACCCCTGTTTGGTGCCACCTTCATATATCCCACCTTTGTTTGTGTGCTTCCTGCAAATATCCCACCCCTGTACGGTTGCCCACCTGCATATATCCCACCCCTATACGCGTGCCCACCTGCATATATCCCACCCCTGTACGGGTGCCCATCTGCATATATCCCACCCCTGTACGGGTGCCCACCTACATATATCTCACCCCTGTACGGGTGCCCACCTGCATATATCTCACCCCTGTACGGGTGCCCACCTGCATATATCCCACCAATGTACGGGTGCCCGCCCGCCTGAATATATCCCACCCCTGTTCAGATGACCGCCTGCATGTATCCCACCCCCTGTACGGGTGCCCGCCTGCATATATCCCACCCCTGTACGGGTGCCCGCCTGCATATATCCCACCCCTGTATGGGTGACCGCTTCCATATATCTCACCCCTGCACGGGTGCCCGCCTTCATTTATCCCACTCCTGTACGGGTGCCCGCCCTCATATATCCCACCCCTGTACGGATGCCTGCATGCATATATCCCACCCCTGTACGGGTGCCCGACCTCATATATCCCACCCCTTTACGGGTGCCCGCCCTCATATCCACCCCTGTGCGGGTGCCCGCCCTCATATATCCCACCCCTGTACGGGTGTCTGCCCTCATATATCCCACCCCTGTACGGGTGCCCTCCCTCATATATCCATCCCCTGTACGGGTGCCCGCCTGTATATAACACACCCCTGTACGGGTGCCCACCTGCATATATCCCACCCCTGTATGGGTGCCCGCCTGCATATATCCCACCCCTGTTCGGGTGCCCCCCTGCATATATGCCACCCGTGTACAGGTGCCCATCTGCATATATTCCACCCCTGTACGTGTGCCCACCTTCATATATCTCACCCCTGTTTGGTGCCACCTGCATATATCCCACCTTTGTACGTGTGTTACCTGCAAATATCCCACCCCTGTACTGGTGCCCACCTGCATATATCCCACCCCTATACGCGTGCCCACCTGCATATATCCCACCCCTGTATTGGTGCCCACCTGCATATATCCCACCCCTGTACGGGTGTCCACCTGCATATATCCCACCCCTTTTCGAGTGCCCACCTGCATATATCCCACCCCTGTACGGGTGCCCGTCTGCATATATCCCACCCCAGTACGCATGCCCTCCTGCATATATCTCACCCCTGTACGGGTGCCCACCTGCATATATCCCACCCCTGTACAGGTGCCCACCTGCATATATCCCACCCCCTGTATGGGTGCCCGCCTGCATATATCCCACCCCTGTATTGGTGCCCGCCTGCATATATCCCACCCCTGTATGGGTGCCCGCCTGCATATATCCCATCTATGTTCGGGTGACCGCCTGCATATATCCCACCCCTGTTCGGATGACCGCCTGCATGTATCCCACCCCTGTACGGGTGCCGGCCTGCATATATCCAACCCCTGTATGGGTGCCCGCTTGCATATATCCCACCCCTGCACGGGTGCCCGCCTTTCAATATCCCACCCCTGTATGGGTGCCCGCCTTCATATGTCCCACCCCTGTACGGATGCCCGACCTCATATATCCCACCCCTTTACAGGTGCCCGCTCTCATATCCACCCCTGTGCGGGTGCCCGCCCTCATATATCCCACCCCTGTACGGGTGCCCTCCGTCATATATCCATCCCGTGTACGGGTGCTCGCCTGTATATAACCCACCCCTGTACCGGTGCCCACCTGCATATATCCCACCCCTGTATGGGTGCCCGCCTGCGTATATCCCACCCCTGTTCGGGTGCCCACCTGCATATATGCCACCCGTGTACGGGTGCCCATCTGCATATATCCCACCTCTGTACGTGTGCCCACCTTCATATATCTCACCCCTGTTTGGTGCCACCTTCATATATCCCACCTTTGTTTGTGTGCTTCCTGCAAATATCCCACCCCTGTACGGTTGCCCACCTGCATATATCCCACCCCTATACGCGTGCCCACCTGCATATATCCCACCCCTGTACGGGTGCCCATCTGCATATATCCCACCCCTGTACGGGTGCCCACCTATATATATCTCACCCCTGTACGGGTGCCCACCTGCATATATCTCACCCCTGTACGGGTGCCCGCCTGCATATATCCCACCCCTGTACGGGTGCTCACCTGCATATATCCCACCCCTGTACGGGTGCCCACCTGCATATATCCAACCCCTGTACGTGTGCTCACGTGCAATTATCCCACCCCTGTACGGGTGCCCACCTGCATATATCTCAACCAAGTACGGGTGCCCGCCTGCATATATCCCACCCCTGTACGGGTGCCCGCCTGCATATATCCCACCCCTGTACGGGTGACAACCTGCATATATCCCACCCCTGTACGGGTGCCCACCTGCATATATCCCACCCCCTGTTTGGGTGCCCGTCTGCATATATGCCACCCCTGTACGGGTGCCCGCCTGCATATATCCCACCCCTGTTCGAGTGCCCAACTGCATATATCCCACCCCTGTTCGGGTGCCATCCTGCATATATCCCACCCCTGTATGGGTGCCCGCCTGCATATATGCCACCCTTGTACGGGTGCCCACCTGCATATATGCCACCCCTGTACGGGTGCCCACCTGCATATATCCCACCTATTTTCGGGTGCCCACCTGCATATATCCCACCCCTGTACGGGTGCCCGCCTGCATGTATCCCACTCCTGTATGCGTGCCCTCCTGCATATATCTCACCCCTGTACGGGTGCCCACCTGCATATATCCCACCCCTGTGCAGGTGCCCACCTGCATATATCCCACACCTGTATTGGTGCCTGCCTGCATATATCTCACCCCTTTACAGGTTCCCGCCTGCATATATACCACCTATGTTCGGGTGACCGCCTGCATATATCCCACCCCTGTACGGGTGCCCGCCCTCATATATCCCACCCCTGTACGGGTGCCCGCTCTCATGTATCCCACCCCTGTATGGGTGCCCGCCTGCGTATATCCCACCCCTGTACGGGTGCCAACCTGCATATATCCCACCCCTGTACGGGTGCCCGCTCTTATGTATCCCACCCCTGTATGGGTGCCCGCCTGCATATATCCCACCCCTGTTCGGGTGCCCGCCTGCATATATCCCACCCCTGTTCGGGTGCCCACCTGCATATATGCCACCCCTGTACGGGTGCCCGCCTGCATATCCACCCCTGTACGAGTGCCCACCTGCCTATATCCCACCCCTGTACGGGTGCTCACCTGCATATATCCCACCCCTGTACGGGTGCCCACCTGCATATATCCCACCCCTGTACGGGTGCTCACGTGCATTTATCCCACCCCTGTACGGGTGCCCACCTGCATATACCCCACCCCTGTACGGGTGCAGACCTGCATAAATTATACCCCCTGTATGGCTGCCCGTCTGCATATATCCCACCCATTTACGGGTGCCTGCCTGCATATATCCAACCCCTGTATGGGTGCCAGCCTGCACATATCCCACCCCTGTATGGTTGCTCGCCTGCATATATCCCACCCCTGCACGGGTGCCCGCCCTCATATATCTCACCCCTGTATGGGTGCCCGCCTGCATTTAACCCACCCCTGTACGGGTGCCCGCCTGCATATATCCCACTTATGTTCGGGTGACCGCCTGCATATATCCCACCCCTGTTCAGATGACCGCCTGCATGTATCCCACCCCTGTACGGGTGCCCGCCTGCATATATCCCACCCCTGTACGGGTGCCCGCCTGCATATATCCCACCCCTGTATGGGTGCCCGCTTCCATATATCCCACCCCTGCACGGGTGCCCGCCTTCATATATCCCACTCCTGTACGGGTGCCCGCCCTCATATATCCCACCCCTGTACGGATGCCTGCATGCATATATCCCACCCCTGTACGGGTGCCCGACCTCATATATCCCACCCCTTTACGGGTGCCCGCCCTCATATCCACCCCTTTGCGGGTGCCCGCCCTCATATATCCCACCCCTGTACGGGTGTCCGCCCTCATATATCCCACCCCTGTACGGGTGCCCTCCCTCATATATCCATCCCCTGTACGGGTGCCCGCCTGTATATAACCCACCCCTGTACGGGTGCCCACCTGCATATATCCCACCCCTGTATGGGTGCCCGCCTGCATATATCCCACCCCTATTCGGGTGCCCCCCTGCATATATGCCACCCGTGTACAGGTGCCCATCTGCATATATCCCACCCCTGTACGTGTGCCCACCTTCATATATCTCACCCCTGTTTGGTGCCACATGCATATATCCCACCTTTGTACGTGTGTTACCTGCAAATATCCCACCCCTGTACGGGTGCCCACCTGCATATATCCCACCCCTATACGCGTGCCCACCTGCATATATCCCACCCCTGTATGGGTGCCCACCTGCATATATCCCACCCCTGAACGGGTGCCCACCTGCATATATCCCACCCCTTTTCGGGTGCCCACCTGCATATATCCCACCCCTGTACGGGTGCCCGTCTGCATATATCCCACCCCAGTACGCATGCCCTCCTGCATATATCTCACCCCTGTACGGGTGCCCACCTGCATATATCCCACCCCTGTACAGGTGCCCACCTGCATATATCCCACCCCCTGTATGGGTGCCCGCCTGCATATATCCCACCCCTGTATTGGTGCCCGCCTGCATATATCCCACCCCTGTATGGGTGCCCGCCTGCATATATCCCATCTATGTTCGGGTGACCGCCTGCATATATCCCACCCCTGTTCGGATGACCGCCTGCATGTATCCCACCCCTGTACGGGTGCCGGCCTGCATATATCCAACCCCTGTATGGGTGCCCGCTTGCATATATCCCACCCCTGCACGGGTGCCCGCCTTTCAATATCCCACCCCTGTATGGGTGCCCGCCGTCATATGTCCCACCCCTGTACGGATGCCCGAACTCATATATCCCACCCCTTTACGGATGCCCGCTCTCATATCCACCCCTGTGCGGGTGCCCGCCCTCATATATCCCACCCCTGTACGGGTGCCCTCCGTCATATATCCATCCCGTGTACTGGTGCTCGCCTGTATATAACCCACCCCTGTACCGGTGCCCACCTGCATATATCCCACCCCTGTATGGGTGCCCGCCTGCGTATATCCCACCCCTGTTCGGGTGCCCACCTGCATATATGCCACCCGTGTATGGGTGCCCATCTGCATATATCCCACCTCTGTACGTGTGCCCACCTTCATATATCTCACCCCTGTTTGGTGCCACCTTCATATATCCCACCTTTGTTTGTGTGCTTCCTGCAAATATCCCACCCCTGTACGGTTGCCCACCTGCATATATCCCACCCCTATACGCGTGCCCACCTTCATATATCCCACCCCTGTACGGGTGCCCATCTGCATATATCCCACCCCTGTACGGGTGCCCACCTAAATATATCTCACCCCTGTACGGGTGCCCACCTGCATATATCTCACCCCTGTACGGGTGCCCGCCTGCATATATCTCACCCCTGTACGGGTGCTCACCTCCATATATCCCACCCCTGTACGGGTGCCCACCTGCATATATCCAACCCCTGTACGTGTGCTCACGTGCAATTATCCCACCCCTGTACGGGTGCCCACCTGCATATATCTCAACCAAGTACGGGTGCCCGCCTGCATATATCCCACTTCTGTACGGGTGCCCGCCTGCATATATCCCACCCCTGTACGGGTGACAACCTTCATATATCCCACCCCTGTACGGGTGCCCACCTGCATATATCCCACCCCCTGTTTGGGTGCCCGTCTGCATATATGCCACCCCTGTACGGGTGCCCGCCTGCATATATCCCACCCCTGTTCGAGTGCGCAACTGCATATATCCCACCCCTGTTCGGGTGCCATCCAGCATATATCTCACCCCTGTATGGGTGCCCACCTGCATATATCCCACCCCTTTTCGGGTGCCCACCTGCATATATCCCACCCCTGTACGGGTGCCCGCCTGCATATATCCCACCCCTGTACGCGTGCCCTCCTGCATATATCTCACCCCTGTACGGGTGCCCACCTGCATATATCCCACCCCTGTACAGGTGACCACCTGCATATATCCCACCCCCTGTATGGGTGCCCGCCTGTATATATCCCACCCCTGTATTGGTGCCCGCCTGCATATATCCCACCCCTGTACGGGTGCCCGCCTGCATATATCCCACCTATGTTCGGGTGACCGCCTGCATATATCCCACCCCTGTATTGGTGCCCGCCCTCATATATCCCACCCCTGTATGGGTGCCCGCCTGCATATATCCCACCCCTGTATGGGTGCCCGCCTGCATATATCCCACCCCTGCACGGGTGCCCGCCTGCATATATCCCACTCCTGTACGAGTGCCCGCCCTCATATATCCCACCCCTGTACGGGTGCCGGCCCTCATGTATCCCACCCCTGTACGGGTGCCTGCCCTCATATATCCCACCCCTGTACGAGTGCCCGCCCTCATATATCCCACCCCTGTACGGGTGCCCGCCTGAATATATACCACCAGTTTATGGGTGCCCGCCTGCATATATCCCACCCCTGTAAGGGTGCCCACCTGCATATATCCCACCCCTTTACGGGTGCCCACCTGCATATATCCCACCCCTGTACGGGTGTCCACCTCCATATATCCCACCCCTGTTCGGGTTCCCGCCTGCATAAATCCCACCCCTGTTCGGGTGCCCACCTGCATATATGCCACCCCTGTACGGGTGCCAACCTGCATATATCCCACCCCTGTATGGGTGCCCACCTGCATATATCCCACCCCTTTTCGGGTGCCCACCTGCATATATCCCACCCCCTGTACGTGTGCCCGCCTGCATATATCCCACCCCTGTAAGCGTGCCCAACTGCATATATCTCGCCCCTGTACGGGTGCCCACCTGCATATATCCCACCCCTGTATGGGTGCCCGCCTGCATATATCCCACCCATGTATTGGTGCCCGCCTGCATATATCCCACCCCTGTAACTGTTCCCGCCTGCATATATCCCTCCCCTGTAAGGGTGCCCGCCTGCATATGTCCCACCACTGTATGGGTTCCCGCCTGCATATATCCCACCCCTGCACGGGTGCCCGTCCTCATATATCCCACCCCTGTATGGGTGCCCGCCCTCATATATCCCACACCTGTACGGGTGCCCGCCCTCATATATCCCATCCCTATATGGGTGCCTGCCCTCATATATCCCACCCCTGTATGGGTGCCCACCTGCATGTATTCCACCCCTGTACGGGTGCCCGCCCTCATATATCCCACACCTGTACGGGTGCCAGCCCTCATATATCCCACACCTGTACGGGTGCCCTCCCTCATATATCCCACCCCAGTATGGATGCCCGCCTGCATTTATCCCACCACTGTACGGGTGCCCGCCTGCATATATCCCACCCATGTTCGGGTGACCGCCTGCATATATCCCACCCCTGTACGGGTGCCCGCCTGCATATATCCCACCCCTGTATGGGTGCCCGCCTTCATATATCCCACACCAGTAAGGGTGCCCGCCCTCATATATCCCACCCCTGTACGGGTGCCCACCTGCATATATCCCACCCCTGTACGGGTGACAACCTGCATATATCCCACCCCTGTACGGGTGCCCACCTGCATATATCCCACCCCCTGTTTGGGTGCCCGTCTGCATATATGCCACCCATGTACGGGTGCCCGCCTGCATATATCCCACCCCTGTTCGAGTGCCCAACTGCATATATCCCACCCCTGTTCGGGTGCCATCCTGCATATATCTCACCCCTGTATGGGTGCCACCTGCATATATCCCACCCCTTTTCGGGTGCCCACCTGCATATATCCCACCCCTGTACGGGTGCCCGCCTGCATATATCCCACCCCTGTACGCGTGCCCTCCTGCATATATCTCACCCCTGTACGGGTGCCCACCTGCATATATCCCACCCCTATACAGGTGTCCACCTGCATATATCCCACCCCCTGTATGGGTGCCCGCCTGCATATATCCCACCCCTGTATTGGTGCCCGCCTGCATATATCCCACCCCTGTACGGGTGCCCGCCTGCATATATCCCACCTATGTTCGGGTGACCGCCTGCATATATCCCACCCCTGTATTGGTGCCCGCCCTCATATATCCCACCCCTGTATGGGTGCCCGCCTGCATATATCCCACCCCTGCACGGGTGCCCGCCTGCGTATATCCCACCCCTGCACGGGTGCCCGCCTGCATATATCCCACCCCTGTACGAGTGCCCGCCCTCATATATCCCACCCCTTTCGGGTGCCGGCCCTCATGTATCCCACCCCTGTACGGGTGCCTGCCCTCATATATCCCACCCCTGTACGAGTGCCCGCCCTCATATATCCCACCCCTGTACGGGTGCCCGCCTGCATATATCCCACCCCTTTATGGGTGCCCGCCTGCATATATCCCACCCCTGTACGGGTGCCCACCTGCATATATCCCACCCCTTTACGGGTGCCCACCTGCATATATCCCACCCCTGTACGGGTGTCCACCTCCATATATCCCACCCCTGTTCGGGTGCTCGCCTGCATATATCCCACCCCTGTTCGGGTGACCACCTGCATATATGCCACCCCTGTACGGGTGCCAACCTGCATATATCCCACCCCTGTATGGGTGCCCACCTGCATATATCCCACCCCTTTTCGGGTGCCCACCTGCATATATCCCACCCCTGTACGTGTGCCCGCCTGCATATATCCCACCCCTGTAAGCGTGCCCAACTGCATATATCTCACCCCTGTACGGGTGCCCACCTGCATATATCCCACCCCTGTACGGGTGCCCACCTGCATATATCCCACCCCTGTATGGGTGCCCGCCTGCATATATCCCACCCCTGTATTGGTGCCCGCCTGCATATATCCCACCCCTGTAACTGTGCCCGCCTGCATAAATCCCTCCCCTGTAAGGGTGCCCGCCTGCATATGTCCCACCACTGTATGGGTACCCGCCTGCAAATATCCCACCCCTGTATGGGTGCCCGCCCTCATATATCCCACACCTGTACGGGTGCACGCCCTCATATATCCCATCCCTATACGGGTGCCTGCCCTCATATATCCCACCCCTGTATGGGTGCCCACCTGCATGTATTCCACCCCTGTACGGGTGCCCGCCCTCATATATCCCACACCTGTACGGGTGCCAGCCCTCATATATCCCACACCTGTACGGGTGCCCTCCCTCATATATCCCACCCCAGTATGGGTGCCCGCCTGCATTTATCCCACCACTGTACGGGTGCCCGCCTGCATATATCCCACCCATGTTCGGGTGACCGCTTGCATATATCCCACCCCTGTACGGGTGCCCGCCTGCATATATCCCACCCCTGCATGGGTGCCCGCCTTCATATATCCCACACCTGTAAGGGTGCCCGCCCTCATATATCCCACACCTGTACGGGTGCCCACCTGCATATATCCCACCCCTGTTAGGGTGCCTACCTGCATATATCCCACCCCTGAATGGGTGCCCACCTGCATATATTCCACCCCTATACGGGTGCCCGCCTGTATATATCCCACCCCTGTACGTGTGCCCACCTGCATATATCTCACCCCTGTACGGGTGCCCACCTGCATATATCCCACCCTTGTACGGGTGCCCACCTGCATATATCCCACCCCTGTACGGGTGCCTACCTGCATATATCTCACCCCTGTACGGGTGCCCACCTGCATATATCCCACCCCTGTACAGGTGCCCACCTGCATATATCCCACCCCTGTACGGGTGCCCCCCTGCATATATCCCACCCCTGTATGAGTGCCCGCCCTCATATATCCCACACCTGTATGGGTGCCCACCTTAATATATCCCACCCCCTGTACGGGTGCCTGCCCTCATATGTCCCAGCCCTGTATGGGTGCCCACCTGCATATATCACACCCCTGTTCGGGTGACCGCCTGTATATATCCCAACCCAGTACGGGTGCCTGCCTGCATATATCCCACCCGTGTATGGGTGCCCGCCTGCATATATCCCACCCCTGTATGAGTGCCTGCCTTCATATATCCTACCCCTGTATGGGTGCCTGCCCTCATATATCCCACCCCTGTATGGGTGCCTGCCTGCATATATCCCACCCCTGTATGGGTGCCCGCCTGCATATATCCCACCCCTGTACGGGTTCCCGCCCTCATATATTCCACCCCTGTACAAGTGCCCGCCCTCATACATCCCACCCCTGTATTGGTGCCCGCCTGCATATATCCCACCCCTGTATGGGTGACCGCTTCCATATATCTCACCCCTGCACGGGTGCCCGCCTTCATTTATCCCACTCCTGTACGGGTGCCCGCCCTCATATATCCCACCCCTGTACGGATGCCTGCATGCATATATCCCACCCCTGTACGGGTGCCCGACCTCATATATCCCACCCCTTTACGGGTGCCCGCCCTCATATCCACCCCTGTGCGGGTGCCCGCCCTCATATATCCCACCCCTGTACGGGTGTCTGCCCTCATATATCCCACCCCTGTACGGGTGCCCTCCCTCATATATCCATCCCCTGTACGGGTGCCCGCCTGTATATAACACACCCCTGTACGGGTGCCCACCTGCATATATCCCACCCCTGTATGGGTGCCCGCCTGCATATATCCCACCCCTGTTCGGGTGCCCCCCTGCATATATGCCACCCGTGTACAGGTGCCCATCTGCATATATTCCACCCCTGTACGTGTGCCCACCTTCATATATCTCACCCCTGTTTGGTGCCACCTGCATATATCCCACCTTTGTACGTGTGTTACCTGCAAATATCCCACCCCTGTACTGGTGCCCACCTGCATATATCCCACCCCTATACGCGTGCCCACCTGCATATATCCCACCCCTGTATTGGTGCCCACCTGCATATATCCCACCCCTGTACGGGTGTCCACCTGCATATATCCCACCCCTTTTCGAGTGCCCACCTGCATATATCCCACCCCTGTACGGGTGCCCACCTGCATATATCCCACCCCTGTACAGGTGCCCACCTGCATATATCCCACCCCTGTATTGGTGCCCACCTGCATATATCCCACCCCTGTACGGGTGTCCACCTGCATATATCCCACCCCAGTACGCATGCCCTCCTGCATATATCTCACCCCTGTACGGGTGCCCACCTGCATATATCCCACCCCTGTACAGGTGCCCACCTGCATATATCCCACCCCCTGTATGGGTGCCCGCCTGCATATATCCCACCCCTGTATTGGTGCCCGCCTGCATATATCCCACCCCTGTATGGGTGCCCGCCTGCATATATCCCATCTATGTTCGGGTGACCGCCTGCATATATCCCACCCCTGTTCGGATGACCGCCTGCATGTATCCCACCCCTGTACGGGTGCCGGCCTGCATATATCCAACCCCTGTATGGGTGCCCGCTTGCATATATCCCACCCCTGCACGGGTGCCCGCCTTTCAATATCCCACCCCTGTATGGGTGCCCGCCTTCATATGTCCCACCCCTGTACGGATGCCCGACCTCATATATCCCACCCCTTTACAGGTGCCCGCTCTCATATCCACCCCTGTGCGGGTGCCCGCCCTCATATATCCCACCCCTGTACGGGTGCCCTCCGTCATATATCCATCCCGTGTACGGGTGCTCGCCTGTATATAACCCACCCCTGTACCGGTGCCCACCTGCATATATCCCACCCCTGTATGGGTGCCCGCCTGCGTATATCCCACCCCTGTTCGGGTGCCCACCTGCATATATGCCACCCGTGTACGGGTGCCCATCTGCATATATCCCACCTCTGTACGTGTGCCCACCTTCATATATCTCACCCCTGTTTGGTGCCACCTTCATATATCCCACCTTTGTTTGTGTGCTTCCTGCAAATATCCCACCCCTGTACGGTTGCCCACCTGCATATATCCCACCCCTATACGCGTGCCCACCTGCATATATCCCACCCCTGTACGGGTGCCCATCTGCATATATCCCACCCCTGTACGGGTGCCCACCTATATATATCTCACCCCTGTACGGGTGCCCACCTGCATATATCTCACCCCTGTACGGGTGCCCGCCTGCATATATCCCACCCCTGTACGGGTGCTCACCTGCATATATCCCACCCCTGTACGGGTGCCCACCTGCATATATCCAACCCCTGTACGTGTGCTCACGTGCAATTATCCCACCCCTGTACGGGTGCCCACCTGCATATATCTCAACCAAGTACGGGTGCCCGCCTGCATATATCCCACCCCTGTACGGGTGCCCGCCTGCATATATCCCACCCCTGTACGGGTGACAACCTGCATATATCCCACCCCTGTACGGGTGCCCACCTGCATATATCCCACCCCCTGTTTGGGTGCCCGTCTGCATATATGCCACCCCTGTACGGGTGCCCGCCTGCATATATCCCACCCCTGTTCGAGTGCCCAACTGCATATATCCCACCCCTGTTCGGGTGCCATCCTGCATATATCCCACCCCTGTATGGGTGCCCGCCTGCATATATGCCACCCTTGTACGGGTGCCCACCTGCATATATGCCACCCCTGTACGGGTGCCCACCTGCATATATCCCACCTATTTTCGGGTGCCCACCTGCATATATCCCACCCCTGTACGGGTGCCCGCCTGCATGTATCCCACTCCTGTATGCGTGCCCTCCTGCATATATCTCACCCCTGTACGGGTGCCCACCTGCATATATCCCACCCCTGTGCAGGTGCCCACCTGCATATATCCCACACCTGTATTGGTGCCTGCCTGCATATATCTCACCCCTTTACAGGTTCCCGCCTGCATATATACCACCTATGTTCGGGTGACCGCCTGCATATATCCCACCCCTGTACGGGTGCCCGCCCTCATATATCCCACCCCTGTACGGGTGCCCGCTCTCATGTATCCCACCCCTGTATGGGTGCCCGCCTGCGTATATCCCACCCCTGTACGGGTGCCAACCTGCATATATCCCACCCCTGTACGGGTGCCCGCTCTTATGTATCCCACCCCTGTATGGGTGCCCGCCTGCATATATCCCACCCCTGTTCGGGTGCCCGCCTGCATATATCCCACCCCTGTTCGGGTGCCCACCTGCATATATGCCACCCCTGTACGGGTGCCCGCCTGCATATCCACCCCTGTACGAGTGCCCACCTGCCTATATCCCACCCCTGTACGGGTGCTCACCTGCATATATCCCACCCCTGTACGGGTGCCCACCTGCATATATCCCACCCCTGTACGGGTGCTCACGTGCATTTATCCCACCCCTGTACGGGTGCCCACCTGCATATACCCCACCCCTGTACGGGTGCAGACCTGCATAAATTATACCCCCTGTATGGCTGCCCGTCTGCATATATCCCACCCATTTACGGGTGCCTGCCTGCATATATCCAACCCCTGTATGGGTGCCAGCCTGCACATATCCCACCCCTGTATGGTTGCTCGCCTGCATATATCCCACCCCTGCACGGGTGCCCGCCCTCATATATCTCACCCCTGTATGGGTGCCCGCCTGCATTTAACCCACCCCTGTACGGGTGCCCGCCTGCATATATCCCACTTATGTTCGGGTGACCGCCTGCATATATCCCACCCCTGTTCAGATGACCGCCTGCATGTATCCCACCCCTGTACGGGTGCCCGCCTGCATATATCCCACCCCTGTACGGGTGCCCGCCTGCATATATCCCACCCCTGTATGGGTGCCCGCTTCCATATATCCCACCCCTGCACGGGTGCCCGCCTTCATATATCCCACTCCTGTACGGGTGCCCGCCCTCATATATCCCACCCCTGTACGGATGCCTGCATGCATATATCCCACCCCTGTACGGGTGCCCGACCTCATATATCCCACCCCTTTACGGGTGCCCGCCCTCATATCCACCCCTTTGCGGGTGCCCGCCCTCATATATCCCACCCCTGTACGGGTGTCCGCCCTCATATATCCCACCCCTGTACGGGTGCCCTCCCTCATATATCCATCCCCTGTACGGGTGCCCGCCTGTATATAACCCACCCCTGTACGGGTGCCCACCTGCATATATCCCACCCCTGTATGGGTGCCCGCCTGCATATATCCCACCCCTATTCGGGTGCCCCCCTGCATATATGCCACCCGTGTACAGGTGCCCATCTGCATATATCCCACCCCTGTACGTGTGCCCACCTTCATATATCTCACCCCTGTTTGGTGCCACATGCATATATCCCACCTTTGTACGTGTGTTACCTGCAAATATCCCACCCCTGTACGGGTGCCCACCTGCATATATCCCACCCCTATACGCGTGCCCACCTGCATATATCCCACCCCTGTATGGGTGCCCACCTGCATATATCCCACCCCTGAACGGGTGCCCACCTGCATATATCCCACCCCTTTTCGGGTGCCCACCTGCATATATCCCACCCCTGTACGGGTGCCCGTCTGCATATATCCCACCCCAGTACGCATGCCCTCCTGCATATATCTCACCCCTGTACGGGTGCCCACCTGCATATATCCCACCCCTGTACAGGTGCCCACCTGCATATATCCCACCCCCTGTATGGGTGCCCGCCTGCATATATCCCACCCCTGTATTGGTGCCCGCCTGCATATATCCCACCCCTGTATGGGTGCCCGCCTGCATATATCCCATCTATGTTCGGGTGACCGCCTGCATATATCCCACCCCTGTTCGGATGACCGCCTGCATGTATCCCACCCCTGTACGGGTGCCGGCCTGCATATATCCAACCCCTGTATGGGTGCCCGCTTGCATATATCCCACCCCTGCACGGGTGCCCGCCTTTCAATATCCCACCCCTGTATGGGTGCCCGCCGTCATATGTCCCACCCCTGTACGGATGCCCGAACTCATATATCCCACCCCTTTACGGATGCCCGCTCTCATATCCACCCCTGTGCGGGTGCCCGCCCTCATATATCCCACCCCTGTACGGGTGCCCTCCGTCATATATCCATCCCGTGTACTGGTGCTCGCCTGTATATAACCCACCCCTGTACCGGTGCCCACCTGCATATATCCCACCCCTGTATGGGTGCCCGCCTGCGTATATCCCACCCCTGTTCGGGTGCCCACCTGCATATATGCCACCCGTGTATGGGTGCCCATCTGCATATATCCCACCTCTGTACGTGTGCCCACCTTCATATATCTCACCCCTGTTTGGTGCCACCTTCATATATCCCACCTTTGTTTGTGTGCTTCCTGCAAATATCCCACCCCTGTACGGTTGCCCACCTGCATATATCCCACCCCTATACGCGTGCCCACCTTCATATATCCCACCCCTGTACGGGTGCCCATCTGCATATATCCCACCCCTGTACGGGTGCCCACCTAAATATATCTCACCCCTGTACGGGTGCCCACCTGCATATATCTCACCCCTGTACGGGTGCCCGCCTGCATATATCTCACCCCTGTACGGGTGCTCACCTCCATATATCCCACCCCTGTACGGGTGCCCACCTGCATATATCCAACCCCTGTACGTGTGCTCACGTGCAATTATCCCACCCCTGTACGGGTGCCCACCTGCATATATCTCAACCAAGTACGGGTGCCCGCCTGCATATATCCCACTTCTGTACGGGTGCCCGCCTGCATATATCCCACCCCTGTACGGGTGACAACCTTCATATATCCCACCCCTGTACGGGTGCCCACCTGCATATATCCCACCCCCTGTTTGGGTGCCCGTCTGCATATATGCCACCCCTGTACGGGTGCCCGCCTGCATATATCCCACCCCTGTTCGAGTGCGCAACTGCATATATCCCACCCCTGTTCGGGTGCCATCCAGCAT
The DNA here is from genome assembly GCF_040958095.1 of Procambarus clarkii. Taxonomy (NCBI): domain Eukaryota; kingdom Metazoa; phylum Arthropoda; class Malacostraca; order Decapoda; family Cambaridae; genus Procambarus; species Procambarus clarkii. Next base: position 60,234,576 of record NC_091151.1, read on the forward strand.
ATATCTCACCCCTGTATGGGTGCCCACCTGCATATATCCCACCCCTTTTCGGGTGCCCACCTGCATATATCCCACCCCTGTACGGGTGCCCGCCTGCATATATCCCACCCCTGTACGCGTGCCCTCCTGCATATATCTCACCCCTGTACGGGTGCCCACCTGCATATATCCCACCCCTGTACAGGTGACCACCTGCATATATCCCACCCCCTGTATGGGTGCCCGCCTGTATATATCCCACCCCTGTATTGGTGCCCGCCTGCATATATCCCACCCCTGTACGGGTGCCCGCCTGCATATATCCCACCTATGTTCGGGTGACCGCCTGCATATATCCCACCCCTGTATTGGTGCCCGCCCTCATATATCCCACCCCTGTATGGGTGCCCGCCTGCATATATCCCACCCCTGTATGGGTGCCCGCCTGCATATATCCCACCCCTGCACGGGTGCCCGCCTGCATATATCCCACTCCTGTACGAGTGCCCGCCCTCATATATCCCACCCCTGTACGGGTGCCGGCCCTCATGTATCCCACCCCTGTACGGGTGCCTGCCCTCATATATCCCACCCCTGTACGAGTGCCCGCCCTCATATATCCCACCCCTGTACGGGTGCCCGCCTGAATATATACCACCAGTTTATGGGTGCCCGCCTGCATATATCCCACCCCTGTAAGGGTGCCCACCTGCATATATCCCACCCCTTTACGGGTGCCCACCTGCATATATCCCACCCCTGTACGGGTGTCCACCTCCATATATCCCACCCCTGTTCGGGTTCCCGCCTGCATAAATCCCACCCCTGTTCGGGTGCCCACCTGCATATATGCCACCCCTGTACGGGTGCCAACCTGCATATATCCCACCCCTGTATGGGTGCCCACCTGCATATATCCCACCCCTTTTCGGGTGCCCACCTGCATATATCCCACCCCCTGTACGTGTGCCCGCCTGCATATATCCCACCCCTGTAAGCGTGCCCAACTGCATATATCTCGCCCCTGTACGGGTGCCCACCTGCATATATCCCACCCCTGTATGGGTGCCCGCCTGCATATATCCCACCCATGTATTGGTGCCCGCCTGCATATATCCCACCCCTGTAACTGTTCCCGCCTGCATATATCCCTCCCCTGTAAGGGTGCCCGCCTGCATATGTCCCACCACTGTATGGGTTCCCGCCTGCATATATCCCACCCCTGCACGGGTGCCCGTCCTCATATATCCCACCCCTGTATGGGTGCCCGCCCTCATATATCCCACACCTGTACGGGTGCCCGCCCTCATATATCCCATCCCTATACGGGTGCCTGCCCTCATATATCCCACCCCTGTATGGGTGCCCACCTGCATGTATTCCACCCCTGTACGGGTGCCCGCCCTCATATATCCCACACCTGTACGGGTGCCAGCCCTCATATATCCCACACCTGTACGGGTGCCCTCCCTCATATATCCCACCCCAGTATGGATGCCCGCCTGCATTTATCCCACCACTGTACGGGTGCCCGCCTGCATATATCCCACCCATGTTCGGGTGACCGCCTGCATATATCCCACCCCTGTACGGGTGCCCGCCTGCATATATCCCACCCCTGTATGGGTGCCCGCCTTCATATATCCCACACCAGTAAGGGTGCCCGCCCTCATATATCCCACCCCTGTACGGGTGCCCACCTGCATATATCCCACCCCTGTACGGGTGACAACCTGCATATATCCCACCCCTGTACGGGTGCCCACCTGCATATATCCCACCCCCTGTTTGGGTGCCCGTCTGCATATATGCCACCCATGTACGGGTGCCCGCCTGCATATATCCCACCCCTGTTCGAGTGCCCAACTGCATATATCCCACCCCTGTTCGGGTGCCATCCTGCATATATCTCACCCCTGTATGGGTGCCACCTGCATATATCCCACCCCTTTTCGGGTGCCCACCTGCATATATCCCACCCCTGTACGGGTGCCCGCCTGCATATATCCCACCCCTGTACGCGTGCCCTCCTGCATATATCTCACCCCTGTACGGGTGCCCACCTGCATATATCCCACCCCTATACAGGTGTCCACCTGCATATATCCCACCCCCTGTATGGGTGCCCGCCTGCATATATCCCACCCCTGTATTGGTGCCCGCCTGCATATATCCCACCCCTGTACGGGTGCCCGCCTGCATATATCCCACCTATGTTCGGGTGACCGCCTGCATATATCCCACCCCTGTATTGGTGCCCGCCCTCATATATCCCACCCCTGTATGGGTGCCCGCCTGCATATATCCCACCCCTGCACGGGTGCCCGCCTGCGTATATCCCACCCCTGCACGGGTGCCCGCCTGCATATATCCCACCCCTGTACGAGTGCCCGCCCTCATATATCCCACCCCTTTCGGGTGCCGGCCCTCATGTATCCCACCCCTGTACGGGTGCCTGCCCTCATATATCCCACCCCTGTACGAGTGCCCGCCCTCATATATCCCACCCCTGTACGGGTGCCCGCCTGCATATATCCCACCCCTTTATGGGTGCCCGCCTGCATATATCCCACCCCTGTACGGGTGCCCACCTGCATATATCCCACCCCTTTACGGGTGCCCACCTGCATATATCCCACCCCTGTACGGGTGTCCACCTCCATATATCCCACCCCTGTTCGGGTGCTCGCCTGCATATATCCCACCCCTGTTCGGGTGACCACCTGCATATATGCCACCCCTGTACGGGTGCCAACCTGCATATATCCCACCCCTGTATGGGTGCCCACCTGCATATATCCCACCCCTTTTCGGGTGCCCACCTGCATATATCCCACCCCTGTACGTGTGCCCGCCTGCATATATCCCACCCCTGTAAGCGTGCCCAACTGCATATATCTCACCCCTGTACGGGTGCCCACCTGCATATATCCCACCCCTGTACGGGTGCCCACCTGCATATATCCCACCCCTGTATGGGTGCCCGCCTGCATATATCCCACCCCTGTATTGGTGCCCGCCTGCATATATCCCACCCCTGTAACTGTGCCCGCCTGCATAAATCCCTCCCCTGTAAGGGTGCCCGCCTGCATATGTCCCACCACTGTATGGGTACCCGCCTGCAAATATCCCACCCCTGTATGGGTGCCCGCCCTCATATATCCCACACCTGTACGGGTGCCCGCCCTCATATATCCCATCCCTATACGGGTGCCTGCCCTCATATATCCCACCCCTGTATGGGTGCCCACCTGCATGTATTCCACCCCTGTACGGGTGCCCGCCCTCATATATCCCACACCTGTACGGGTGCCAGCCCTCATATATCCCACACCTGTACGGGTGCCCTCCCTCATATATCCCACCCCAGTATGGGTGCCCGCCTGCATTTATCCCACCACTGTACGGGTGCCCGCCTGCATATATCCCACCCATGTTCGGGTGACCGCTTGCATATATCCCACCCCTGTACGGGTGCCCGCCTGCATATATCCCACCCCTGCATGGGTGCCCGCCTTCATATATCCCACACCTGTAAGGGTGCCCGCCCTCATATATCCCACACCTGTACGGGTGCCCACCTGCATATATCCCACCCCTGTTAGGGTGCCTACCTGCATATATCCCACCCCTGAATGGGTGCCCACCTGCATATATTCCACCCCTATACGGGTGCCCGCCTGTATATATCCCACCCCTGTACGTGTGCCCACCTGCATATATCTCACCCCTGTACGGGTGCCCACCTGCATATATCCCACCCTTGTACGGGTGCCCACCTGCATATATCCCACCCCTGTACGGGTGCCTACCTGCATATATCTCACCCCTGTACGGGTGCCCACCTGCATATATCCCACCCCTGTACAGGTGCCCACCTGCATATATCCCACCCCTGTACGGGTGCCCCCCTGCATATATCCCACCCCTGTATGAGTGCCCGCCCTCATATATCCCACACCTGTATGGGTGCCCACCTTAATATATCCCACCCCCTGTACGGGTGCCTGCCCTCATATGTCCCAGCCCTGTATGGGTGCCCACCTGCATATATCACACCCCGGTTCGGGTGACCGCCTGTATATATCCCAACCCAGTACGGGTGCCTGCCTGCATATATCCCACCCGTGTATGGGTGCCCGCCTGCATATATCCCACCCCTGTATGAGTGCCTGCCTTCATATATCCTACCCCTGTATGGGTGCCTGCCCTCATATATCCCACCCCTGTATGGGTGCCTGCCTGCATATATCCCACCCCTGTATGGGTGCCCGCCTGCATATATCCCACCCCTGTACGGGTTCCCGCCCTCATATATTCCACCCCTGTACAAGTGCCCGCCCTCATACATCCCACCCCTGTATTGGTGCCCGCCTGCATATATCCCACCCCTGTACGCGTGCCCGCCCTCATGTATCCCGCCCCTGTACGGGTGCCCCTCTCATATATCCCACCCCTGTATAGGTGCCCACCTGCATATATCCCACCCCTTTACGGGTGTCCGCCCTCATATATCCCACCCCTGTACGGGTGCCTGCCCTCATATATCCCACCCCAGTATGGGTGCCCGCCCTCTTATCCACCCCTGTACGGGTGCCCGCCCTCATATATCCCACCCCTATACAGGTGCCTGCCTGCATATATCCCACCCCTGTACGAGTGCCCGCCTGCATATATCCCACCCCTCTACGGGTGACCACCTGCATATATCTCACCCCTGTACGGGTGCCCACCTGCATATATCCCACCCCTGTTCGGGTGCCCGCCTGCATATATCCCACCCCTTTTCGGGTGCCCACCCGCATATATGCCACCCCTGTACGGGTGCCCGCCCTCATATATCCCACCCCTGTACAGGTGCCTGCCTGCATATATCCCACCCCTGTACGAGTGCCCGCCCGCATATATCCCACCCCTCTACAGGTGACCACCTGCATATATCTCACCCCTGTACGGGTGCCCACCTGCATATATCCCACCCCTGAATGGGTGCCGGCCTGCATTTATCCCACCCCTGTACGGGTGCCCGCCTGCATATATCCCACTTATGTTCGGGTGACCGCCTGCATATATCCCACCCCTGTACGGGTGCCAGCCTGCATATATCCCACCGCAGTATGGGTGCCCGCCTGCATATATCCCTGCCCCGTACGGGTGCCCTCCCTCATATATCCCACCACTGTACGGGTGCCCACCTGCATATATCCCACCCCTGTACGGGTGCCCGCCCGCCTGCATATATCGCACCCCTGTTCGGATGACCGCCTGCATGTATCCCACCCCTGTACGGGTGCCGGCCAGCATATATCCCACCCCTGTATGGGTGCCCGCTTGCATATATCCCACCCCTGCACGGGTGCCCGCCTTCCAATATCCCACCCCTGTATGGGTGCCCGCCTTCATATATCCCACCCCTGTACGGATGCCCGACCTCATATATCCCACCCCTTTACGGGTGCCCGCCCTTATATCCACCCCTGTGCGGGTGCCCGCCCTCATATATCCCACCCCTGTACGGTGCCCTCCCTCATATATCCATCCCCTGTACGGGTGCCCACCTGCATATATCCCACCCCTGTATGGGTGCCCGCCTGCATATATCCCACCCCTGTTCGGGTGCCCACCTGCATATATGCCACCCCTGTACGTGTGCCCTCCTTCATATATCTCTCCCCTGTTTGGTGCCACCTGCATATATCCCACCTTTGTACGGGTGCCCACCTGCATATATCCCACCTTTGTACGGGTGCCCACCTGCATATATCCCACCCCTGTACGGGTGCCCACCTGCATATATCTCACCCCTGTACGGGTGCCCACCTGCATATATCTCACCCCTGTACGGGTGCCCGCCTGCATATAGCCCACCCCTGTACGGGTGCTCACCTGCATATATCCCACCCCTGTACGGGTGCCCACCTGCATATATCCAACCCTTGTACGGGTGCTCACGTGCATTTATCCCACCCCTGTACGGGTGCCCACCTTCATATATACCACCCCTGTACGGGTGCACACCTGCATTTATCCCACCCCTGTACGGGTGCCCACCTGCATATATCTCAACCAAGTACGGGTGCCCGCCTGCATATATCCCACCCCTGTACGGGTGTCCGCCTGCATATATCCCACCCCTGTACGGGTGACAACCTGCATATATCTCACCCCTGTACGAGTGCCCACCTGCATATATTCCACCCCTGTTCGGGTGCCAACCTGCATATATCCCACCCCTGTATGGGTGCCCTCCTGCATATATCCCACCCCTTTTCGGGTGCCCACCTGCATATATCCCACCCCTGTACGCGTGCCCTCCTGCATATATATCACCCCTGTACGGGTGCCGACCTGCATATATCCCACCCCTGTACAGGTGCACACCTGCATATATCCCACCCCCTGTATGGGTGCCCGCCTGCATTTATCCCGCCCCTGTATTGGTGCCCGCCTGCATATATCCCACCCCTGTACGGGTGCCCGCCTGCATATATCCCACCCCTGTATTGGTGCCCGCCCTCATATATCCCACCCCTGTATGGGTGCCCGCCTGCATATATCCCACCCCTGTACGGGTGCCCGCCCTCATATATCCCACCCCTGTATGGGTGCCCGCCAGCATATATTCCACCCCTGTACGAGTGCCCGCCCTCATATATCCCACCCCTGTACGGGTGCCCACCTGCATATATCCCACCCCTGTATGGGTGCCCACCTGCATATATGCCACCCCTGTACGGGTGCCCACCTTCATATATCCCACCCCTTTTCGGGTGCCCACCTGCATATTTCCCACCCCTGTACGGGTGCCCGCCTGCATATATCCCACTCCTGTACGGGTGCCCGCCTGCATATATCCCACTCCTGTATTGGTGCCCGCCTGCATATATCCCACTCTTTTACGGGTGCCCGCCTGCATATATCCCACCTATGTTCGGGTGACCGCCTGCATATATCCCACCCCTGTACGGGTGCCCGCCTGCATATATCCCACCCCTTTATGGGTGCCCGCCTGCATATAACCCCCCCCCTGTACGGGTGCCCACCTACATATATCCCACCCCTGTAGGGGTACCCACCTGCATATATCCCATCCCTGTACGGGTGCCCACCTCCATATATCCCACCCCTGTTCGGGTGCCCGCCTGCATATATCCCACCCCTGTTCGGGTGCCCACCTGCATATATGCCACCCCTGCACGGGTGCCCGCCTGCATATATCCCACCCCTGTACGAGTGCCCACCTGCATATATCCCACCCCTGTACGGGTGCCAACCTGCATATATTCCACCCCTGTATGGGTGCCCACCTGCATATATCCCACCCCTTTTCGGGTGCCCACCTGCATATATCCCACCCCTATACGGGTGCCCGCCTGCATATATCCCACCCCTTTACGGGTGCCCACCTGCATATATCCCACCCCTGTACGGGTGCCCACCTGCATATATCCCACCCCTGTATGGGTGCCCGTCTGCATATATCCCACCCCTGTACGGGTGCCCGCCTGCATATATCCTACTCCTGTATGGGTGCCAGCCTGTATATATCCCACCCCTGTATGGGTGGCCGCCTGCATATATCCCGGCCACCCCTGCAGGGGTTCCCGCCCTCATATATCCCACCCCTGTATGGGTGCCTGCCCTAATATATCCCACCCCCTGTACGGGTGCCTGCCTTCATATGTCCCAGCCCTGTATGGGTGCCCGCCTGCATTTATCCCACCACTGTACGGGTGCCCGCCTGCATATATCACACCCCTGTTCGGGTGACCGCCTGCATATATCCCAACCCTGTACGGGTGCCTGCCTGCATATATCCCACCCCCGTACGAGTGCCCGCCCGCATATATCCCACCCCTGTACGGGTGCCCACCTGCATATATCCCACCCCTGTACGGGTGCCCACCTACATATATCCCACCCCTGTACGGGTGCCCTCCTGCATATATCTCACCCCTGTACGGGTGCCCGCCTGCATATATCCCACCCATGCACGGGTGCTCACCTGCATATATCCCACCCCTGTACTGGTGCCCACCTGCATATATCCCACCCCTGTACGGGTGCCCACCTGCATATATCTCACCCCTGTACGGGTGCCCGCCTGCATATATCCCACCCCTGTATGGGTGCCCACCTGCATATATCCCACCCCTGTACGGGTGCCCACCTGCATATATCACACCCCTGTATGGGTGCCCGTCTGCATATATCCCACCCCTGTACGGGTGCCCGCCTGCATATATCCTACCCCTGTATGGGTGCCAGCCTGTATATATCCCACCCCTGTATAGGTACCCGCCTGCATATATCTCACCCCTGCACGGGTGCCCGCCCTCATATATCCCACCCCTGTATGGGTGCCTGCCCTAATATATCCCACCCCCTGTACGGGTGCCTGCCCTCATATGTCCCAGCCCTGTATGGGTGCCCGCCTGCATTTATCCCACCCCTGTACAGGTGACCGCCTGCATATATCCCAACCCTGTACGAGTGCCCGCCCGCATATATCCCACCCCTCTACGGGTGACCACCTGCATATATCTCACCCCTGTACGGGTGCCCACCTGCATATATCCCACCCCTGTTCGGGTGCCCGCCTGCATATATCCCACCCCTTTTCGGGTGCCCACCCGCATATATGCCACCCCTGTACGGGTGCCCGCCTGCATATATCCAACCCCTGTACGGGTGCCCACCTGCTAATATCCCACCCCTGTACGGGCGCCAACCTGCATATGTCCCACCCCTGTACGGGTGCCCACCTGCATATATCCCACAATAGTATGGGTGCCCACCTGCATATATCCCACCCTTGTACAGGTGCCCTGCTGCATATATCCCACCCCTGTATGCGTGCCCACCTGCATATATCTCACCCCTGTACGGGTTCCCACCTGCATATATCCCACCCCTTTACGGGTGCCCACCTGCATATATCCGCGTCTCACTAATAAAACGTAGCTTATTTAGCTCAATTTGACCTCTGGTTTCCACTTGAGGAACCCAGGGTCGTAACACTCCTCCCCCCTTCAGGGAAAAAAAATGAGACTACTAGAATAGTCATATTTTTTTGTACGAGTATGCAGAGAATAAAAAAGGAAAATCTATGACATAAAAAGAAAAATCAATCAAAACAACAATTCCTCTGCAAGAATAGTACAAAGGCATTCTCTGAAAGAAAAAACACATACACAAAAAAAAAGAAAAAAAAGGGAAGTAAATAAATTGGACACGGAATATTTAATGTCACCGGAGAACCTACAAAAAAAAAAAAAATAACTAAAGCATGACAGTTGGTATATGGCTTCCTGTGGCCCAGATGAATGTTACTCAGAGAACCTGGACAGAGCGTCGGCTATCACATTGAGCCGGCCCGGTAGGTGGATAATGGAAAGATGTAAGTCCTATAGGTACAATGCCCACCTGAGGATGTGTTTATTCTTCCCCTTCGTCTGAGTCAGGAAGACTAGTGTGTTATGGTCTGTGTACACTTCCACTATATTACCTGTGAGGTAAACTTCGAACTTTTTACATGTTAACACTAGCACCAACGCCTCTTTTTCTACCACTGAATAATTGCGTTGCACCTTGTCGAATTTCACAGAGTAATAATATACTGGGTGTTCCACCTGATCATCCACAGTTATAATAATAATAATAATAATAATTTTTATTTAGGCAAAGGTACATACATAAAGAGATTTTACAAAGTTTGTTGGCTTTATAGATAAGAGCTAGTACATACAATGCCTAAAGCCACTATTACGCAAAGCGTTTCGGGCAGGAAAAAACACTACTGACTAATGCTTAAAACTAATGGGTAAAAAGAAAAAAATGCGTTGAGTACAAATAAAAATAGAGGTAAAAGAGGGGGGAACATTGTTGAAAAAACAGCACAAATACAATTACAAATTATTACAGAAAATTACATTAAAACAGCGTTGATTTGTAAAACAAAAAAAAAAAAAAAAAAACCATACATGGGTTGACAATAGAGAGGTAAGGTAGGTTACAGGGAATTTATTAGGTATAGCTTCGTTTTTACCTTAAACTGGTTGAGAGAGGTACTGTCTTTAACATGGTTGGGAAGGTCATTCCACATCCTGGGCCCCTTGATTTGTAGAGCATTTCTGGTTTGATTAAGTCGTACTCTAGGAATATCAAAACTGTATTTATTTCTGGTGTGGTGCTCATGGGTTCTGTTACAACCTTCTATGAAGCTTTTGAGATCAGGATTGGCATTACAATTTAGCGTTTTGTATATGTATAGTACACATGAGAGAATGTGCAGTGACTTAATGTCTAACATATTCAGGGATTTGAATAGGGGTACCGAGTGATGTCTGGGGCCAGAATTGGATATTGTCCTAATAGCAGCTTTGTGTTGAGTAATTAGAGGACGTAAGTGATTTTGGGTAGTAGAGCCCCAAGCACAAATACCATAGTTGAGATATGGATAGATAAGGGAGTAATAGAGAGTCACCAGGGCAGGGCGTGGTACATAATATCTGATCTTAGAAAGAATGCCCACAGTTTTTGAAACTTTTTTTGATATGTTTAGAATGTGTCCCTGGAAATTCAGCTTGTGGTCAATGAGAATGCCAAGGAATTTGCCATCTAATTTGTTACAAATTTGGGTATTGTTTATTTTGAGATTTATTTGATTAGAGGATTTATTGCCAAACAGAATATAGAAAGTTTTGTCAATGTTAAGGGTGAGTTTGTTGGCAGTTAGCCACAGATGGACTTTATTTAGCTCAGTATTTACTGTGGCATTTAGAGCAAGGGGATCAGGACTGGAGTAAATGAAGGTTGTGTCGTCAGCAAATAGGATTGGTTTGAGGTGTTGGGAGGCATTTGGAAGGTCATTAATGTAGATGAGAAAGAGGAGAGGGCCAAGTATGCTGCCCTGGGGAACACCAATGTTGATGGGTAGGGTGGGAGAAATTGTATTATTCACAGAAACACATTGGAGCCTGTCAGTAAGGTAGGATTTGAGGTATTGTAGGGAGTGTCCTCTGACACCATAATGATGTAATTTAAGAAGAAGGTTTTGGTGGTTGACAGTATCGAAAGCTTTACGCAGGTCCACAAATAACCCAACAGGGAACTCATTTTTATCAAGAGCTGTATGAATCGAGTTAAGCATACTAATAAGTGCATCGTTAGTGCTTTTTTTGGGCCTGAAGCCATATTGGCAAGGGCTAAGTATATTGAGTTTGGCTAGATATGAGTAAAGCTGCTTATAGATTAGTTTTTCAAAAATTTTTGACAAGTTTGGCAGGATTGATATAGGTCTGTAGTTGTTAACATCTGTGAGATCACCACATTTGTGGACAGGCGTTACTCTCGCTTTTTTTAGAATATCTGGAAAGGTTTGGAGTTCAAGTGACTTGTTGAAGAGCAAAGCAATAGCAGGGGCTAAAGATCTGGAGGCTTTTTTGTAGATTAAAGTTGGTATCTCCTCAAGGGCACCAGACTTGGTTTTAAGGGAAAGGATTATCTCATTGACGTCAATGGAATTAATAGGCTTTAGGTACAGAGACTGGGAATAGTTCCCTGTAAGATAGTCCTTAATGTCAGTACTGGAAGATGGAATATCATTAGCAAGGGATGAACCAATGGAAGAGAAGAACCTATTGAACTCAATAGCAGAATCAGAGGCTGAAAGCTGACCATCGTTATTAGACAGGAGAGTCGGTTTGTTATTTAAAGACTTCTTTGATCCCAATATTTGTGAAATTGTTCTCCATGTTTGTTTAATGTTGCTCTTTATTTGGGTAAATTTATCTTCGTAGTATTTAGTTTTGGCTCGTCTAATTATCTTAGATAGCAATAATGAGTAATTCTTTGAGAATTCTTTGGAGACAATCCCTAACCTATACTTTTTCTCAAGGTCATGTTTTTTATTAATAGATTTAAGTATTCCCTTTGTAAGCCAGGGATTGTTAAGCCTTTTGGTTGTGACTTGTTTTGTAAGCATAGGACAGTGGGTATTATAAAGGCTAAGAGTTATTTGAAGAAAAGATTGAACTGCTAGGTTGATGTCCTCTATGTTACCTAACTCGGACTCCCAGTTGACATTATCAGTAGCAGTTATAAAATTGTCTATAGCAGTTTCATTGTGTAGTCTAAAACGTATCTCTCTTGACTCAAGAGGTGGTTTGCTAATGTTAGTTAAGAGAAATGTGGGGTAATGGTCTGTAGTGCTATCGGTGATTATACCTGAAGTAAGCGGAGAGGTTATATTTGTCCAGATGTGATCAAGAGTCGTGGCAGTGCTATCAGTGATTCTAGTAGGTCTAGTGATTAAGGGTATGAGGAAGCAGGAATTCATACAGTTGAGGAAGCTAACAGCAGTAGGGTGTTCTGGCTCGCAGAGGTCAATATTAAAGTCCCCTGCGATAATTAGGTGGTTTTTGTTCAGTCTGTTATCAAGTATTAGATTTCTAAGGTTTGAGTTGAATTCGGACACATCAGTGTTAGGAATTCTATAAACTGCACCCACAGACAAGATAGACTCGGCACCCTTGACTCTGAAGCTGGCGAAGATATACTCCCCATAGCAGTCTCTAGTTCTAATTTCTTTTAAGCATGTTAGTTCTTGGTGGTAGTAAAGAGCAGTGCCACCACCTCTCTGAAGTTGACGACAGTTGTGGATTGCTGAGTAGTTAGGCATGTTAAAGAGTTGAGTAGTATCATCTTTCAACCATGTTTCAGTAAGTATAATAAAAGAGAAATTGTTGTCAATAGCTTCAATCAAGGCACTAACATCATCGAAGTGTTTGCCTAGGGATCTAACGTTCAAATTGATTACAGAAATATTGTGACTATGAGTTAATACATTGTTTACATCATGTGCTGCAAAATATCTGCAATTTAGATCATTAAAGTGATTATTGTCATAGATAGTGGATAAGAGGTTAAGTTCTGGGTCTATACTTGACTGCATAAAAAAAGCTGATTGCCGGAAAAACAAGAAAACAAAAAGAAATAAATGTACACAATACTGTACCAAACAAACACAAAAGGGGCTTACAGGGGTACAATGGAGTAAGGGAGTATGGCTAGGCTAGGAAACCTAGTTAATGAATGAGATTAAAGAAAAAAACATATAAACATGGACTATACAAAACACAAGATATAGATATACAAAACAAAAATATAAACAAGCCTAAGCAATACAAAAAAATTGAGCAAAAATGAAAAATGAGGTAGATTGCTTACAGGTACTCTCAGGTACACTGTAAGTAACAATAGACAGAAAATATATATCAATATAGAAAAGAATGTCACAATACAATAAGATAAGCAATTACATGAACAGATGAAAAACAAATCTGCTGTAAAATAGGAAGTAATTATAGCAAAACACAATATAATAATATAACAATACAATAAGAGCTTACAAAGTATTGAGTCTGCTAAATTAGAGAATAATTATGGCAAGACACAACAATAAATGCAAGCAAACAAGGAATTGAAACAATTAGAGGTAGAATTAAGGTCACTAGATAGCCATGGAGGATACACAAGTTTGGCGGAGAGAACGAAAAATCAGTAGAGACTGTCAAGATGAATATATAAAAAAAATTGACAAATGATAATTGTAAAGTAAAATAATCTTAAAGATAATAAATTTTATTAAGCTTAGTTTTAACTTATAATTAGTATGAACTTAATTAAAAGAACAAAAATGAGATCAATAATTGATTTCAATAAATGATATAGATCAATACAAATAAATTTAAAATATAAATGGAATAGGGTAAGATTAGATTTAAGAGTAAAATTTTACAATGAAACTGAGGTAGATGCTTGCATAAGTGCATGGAGACTTGATGGATTATTTAGGAAATTATATGAATAGGAGAACATCAGGTAAATGGTAAGGCAGAGACAGCACCTTAGACAAAGTTAGATTAAGTTAGGTTAGGCTCAGGCACTGAAAGAGATATTTTAAGTACTGGCATTGGTCGGGTTCAGGTTTTCAGATATACCACAATCACTTAAGAAGGCCAGGAGTTGTTGGTCACATTTTATTTCATATCTTTTTCCTGTAGCTTCTTTCTTCGCAAAAATCGTACCATTCCTTGTGTAGCACTGCTTGATAAGACCAAGATTTTGTTTGCGAACTTGGCGCAGCCTGTAGAGGAGGGATCCACGCTGTTTAGTAAGACACTCATTTATATAGAGGTTGGTTTTTTGCTGAGGTGTTTGCATGAGGTCAAACTTCGCAGAGGGATTTGCAAGTTTGATGAGCATTCTCCTACAGTTACGGGGATTGTTTTTATCTATCCTAATAGCCGATTTGATTTGAACATTGACACTGATCTTTGAATTAATTAGGGTGTTGGCTATGTTACAGCAATCCTCACCTTGTTGTTCAACAGGTAGATCAGTAGAGCTAATTATCAGGGAGTCATGAAGTTGTTGTTGCTCTTGGTCATCTTTGGAAGCCGCCTGGTGAGTCTGAAGGAGATTGATCTGTTTTTCCAACTTTTTAAGGAGGTCACTTTGAGCTGTGAGGGTTTCTTCAGCCTGAATCTTACGTATTTGATCCATTGCGTCATTTGCAACAGTTTGTATGTTGAGAATTTCTTGGTTGTTGTTCATCGACGATTTAAGGAGGCAGTCTATGGTATGTTGTTGTCGGGTGACTGTGTCTTGGAGGGCCAAAATAGCTTCTGATTGCATTTTCACAAGGTTGTGCAGTTTCTGGAGCCATGGATTACTTCGGAGAGGTTTGAAGTTTAAACAGGGAGCCATAGATTGAGTGAATTCTAAAGCTAGAGATCCGAGGTGAGTTGAAGGGGGGGAGTGAGGAGGGGGAGCAGATGCTGTGTTTACAAACATCGGCGAGGGTTGCGGCGTTGCCAGTGTTTCATTCAGAGCTCTAGGAGTAATGGAACCAGAGCGAGAGGCACCCCTACCTTGCTTGTTGTTATGTTTGGGCATGTTTTCGACGAATAGATTCTAGGTAGCGTTTCTAATGGTAGATACTTGGTGAATTATAGTAGGGATGACTAGCGTATTGGGAACACTTGGCAGAAGGGTCGTAGAAAGGCAGGCGAAAATTGGTTAATTTTGGTTGATTACTGTTGAGGTTCACTGTGAGTTATGTCATATTAAGTCTCCATGCACTTAACTCGTGCTAGGCAGCAGTTAGGCCATGCAACGTTGAGTGGAGACGAAATTAAACACGAAATTTCAGCAGCTGTGACGGAGCCGGTACCACCGCCAGCGTTTCCCGCCGTCGTCGTAGTTTGTAACAACACTGCACCAGCACCCGAGTCAGACGCGTCAACATGAATTTTAAACGGTCAGTCGAACCTTGGACTAGCAAGCACTGGGGCGGAAGCTAAGATCAATTTCAAATTTTTAAATGCCTCTGCACAGTCTGATGACCACTTAAATTTAACAGCCTTCCGCAACAATTCTGTGAGAGGTGTGGCAACACTGGAGAAGTTCTGACAAAGGCGTCGATAGTACGCACACATACCGATAAATCTTTGAACGTCCTTTTTAGACTTTAGCACTGGATACTCCAGAATGGCACTGATTTTATCTTGCCGAGGTAACACTTTTCCTTGGCCCACTTCATAACCGAGGTACGTCACTGTGCCTTGGCCAAAATGACACTTTTTTGCATTTAAGGTAAGATTTGCCCTTTTCAAGATTGCGAACAACTGGCATAACCTAGCTATGTGGTCAGCCCAATTACTGTCAAAGAGCACGATATCATCTAAATACGCCCGACAATTTGGCACATTAGCGAGCAAAGAGTTCATTAGCCTCTGGAACGTGGCAGGGGCATTACGCAAGCCGAACGGTAACACTTGATACTCAAAAACACCCTCGGGTTTCACGAACGCAGTTAGTTGTATAGCACGTTCCGTGAGTGGGATTTGATAATACCCCCCTCGAGAGGTCGAATTTCGAGACGTACTTGGCGTTTCCCATCTCGTCGATGCAGTCCTCGAGGAGGGGCAGCGGATCGGCATCCACAATGGTCACCTTGTTGAGCTGCCGATAGTCGGTGCATAATCGCCAGGAGCCGTCTGGTTTGGGGACCAAAAGGCAGGGCGAGCACCAAGAGCCCTGGCTCGGCCGGATGAGGCCATGCTGGAGCAAGAAGTCGACCTCCTTCCGTACGATGGCCTTCTTTTCTGGACTCATCCGATAGGGTTGAAGGCAAATGGGGGTGCAGTCCGTCAACTTGACATCATGGCAAATGGCAATAGTCTGGGTTGGGACCTCCCCGAACAGACTGGAGAATTCATCAAGCAACGACTGCACCTCTTCACGTTGGGCCATCTGCAAACGAGACAGTCCCTCCTCCACAGCATTCACAGAACTAGAATTATTGAGAATGAGATTAGTTGGGTCCCCAGAACAATCATCCCCTCCCTCACTGGAAATGGAAACATTGGTTAGTGCAATGGGCCTGGGGCCCTGGAACTTCTTCAGCCGATTTACATGTACGAGCATTACCTGGTTACGCTTGTCAGAGTGCCTCACTTTGTACATGAGGTCCCCAGTCTTTTCTGTCACAATGTAGGGGCCTTCGTACTTGTGGGACATAGTGTTCCCTAGTCGAGGCTTTAATACCAGGAGAGGGTCGCCAGGCTGAAATACCCGCAACTTAGATTTAGCATCGTTACGTTCTTTCATCTTTTCTTGGGCCTTCCCAAGATACTTTAGTGCAGCTGCCTTGCAGTCCTTGAGTCTCTGGTGGTGTTGCGCAAAGAAAGCCGAACCTTCAGTTAACGTTACGTTCCCTAACAGATTCTCCTGTAACATTTGCAAGGGTCCACGAACTTTATGGCCAAAGACTAACTCAAAAGGAGAACAACCCAGTGAACTTTGTAATCCCTCTCTAGCCGCAAACAAAACATATGGCAAATTCTCATCCCAGAAGGTGTGGGAACTCTCGCACGATGTCTTCAACATCTGCTTAAGAGTTAGATGGAAACGTTCAATTACCCCCTGACTCTGTGGATGGTATGGGCTGGAAACCTTATGAGTTATTCCATGGCCCTTACAGAATTGTTCAAAAATATCAGACTTAAAGTTAGTACCATTGTCAGTTTGCACGACCCGAGGCAGTCCAAAAGTGGAAAAAAATTGCAACATACGAGCAACAACAGTTTTTGGTTGGATGTTCCTTACAGCAAAAGCCTCTGGGTAACGAGTAGTGATACACATCATCATGATTAGGTAAATATTACCAGACTTAGTTCTAGGTAATGGTCCAACACAGTCCATTACCACATGAGAAAATGGTTCCTCTGGCACAACAATAGGCCTTAGAGGAGCTTTAGGTGGAGTCTGGTTTGGTTTCCCAACCAGTTGACAAACAATACACGCATTACAAAATTTTGCCACATCGCTTTTCAGCTTGGGCCAGAAAAAATACTTTAAAATTTTGTGATATGTAATATTAATACCTTGATGTCCCCCCATAGGATCATCATGAGCAGCTGCCAAAACTCTTTCTCTATAGCAGGTCGGCAACATAACCTGGTGGACTACCTCCCACTCATTTGACAAGGGAGCACTCTGTGGTCTCCATTTTCTCATCAAAATCCGATCATTGTAGTAGTACCCAGTTGCTGCGTCTACAATTTCCTCTATAGAGACGGCTCTCTCATGACAATCTGCAAGAGTGGGGTCAGCTTTCTGTAACTCACTCAAGGAGGCATCTAGGCCTTGGTCAGATGCCATTGGCCGAGGCTCAACAGTGTTCTCCTCCACCTCCCCACTACTCTCGGTAGATGGCGGTGGCAGGCTCTCCACAATGTCCTCGGCCACGTCATCGAGTTGGGCCATGAATGTGTCCGCGAGGTCCACTTGGTTTTCACCACTCGGAAAGTTCCTCGTGTCCTCGGGTTTTACCACCTTGGCAAGCACAGGGCTGCCCTCACATTTAAGTCCCATAGACCTGGTCACTGCGCACGCAGGGTACACAACATTATCCTCTGCGGCGGGTGGATCCAGGCAAACCTTAGGGGTAGGCAACATAATAGGCAGTCTGGAGTCCCCTACCTTATTCCCTGCTAAATAATTACCAACTATTACATCAACATTAGGGAAAGGTAGGTATGAAGTGACTCCGACTGTACAAACAACCTTGTGGAAATCAGATTCCAGGGTAACCTTATGGAGGGGTACTGCTCGAGTATTACTTGTGACACCCTCGACCAGTACCACCTCTCCAGTGTCGAGAGTGTTGGCACCTTGCAACACACTCTCTAAAATTAAAGTCTGGATGGCACCGGTGTCTCGGAAGATCACCACGTCCTTCCAGGAAGAACCCTCAGACAAAAGTAGTCTCCCTTTTGATAAGAATGGGGTAAGCAAGTCCAACCACTGGGGGTTGGAGGTCTTACTCCCTAACACTTCCGAAGGCCTCAAGCCCTGTGTCACAACTAGAGCATTGGGTCTTTTTTCCGGGTACAGTTGCCAACAACGGCTAATAGTGTGGTTTGGACGTTTACAGTGACCACAGAAACGTCGGGGAGAAGAGACATTACTAACAGAATTACCCTTCAGTTCACCCTTAGGTGCCGTGTGGCTAGACACTTTAACAGGGTTAGTTATGTCTGAAACAGAAGGTGCAATAGGTAAAGGGTTAGAATGAGCTGGTCTGGACTGGCTGTGGGTATACGTTTTGCTACTCTGTGGGGTATAATTATTTTTATGGGGCCTTTTGCCCGCCAATTGGTAGTTTTCTGCCATTTTGGCCAAATCCCCTATTTTAGAATTTACCTCTATCCTACTTCTAATATACTGAGCTACAATATCTGGCATACTATCTATAAACTGTTCTATTAACATAGTATTCTTGAGTGCCTCGTATGTTTCGGCTCTAGCCGAGCGAATCCATTTATCAAACAATCTAATTTGATCATTAGCAAATTCAGTGAGCGGTTGGTTGTGAGTAGGCCTAAGGTTGCGATAAGCTTGGCGGTGAGCTTCAGGCGTAATTTCATATGCCCACAAAATACGTTCCCTGACTTTATCATATTCAAAACACTCGTCGTCAGGCATGTTTATAAAAATATCTTGTGTTTTACCTCTAATTCTTCCCTGTAGGATTTTCACCCACTCTTCTTTTGGCCAGTTCATGGACATGGCCAATCTCTGAAAATGATTGAAAAACCTTTCAGGGTCCGACTCGGAAAATTCAGGCAAATTATGCTTTTTCTCATAATGCCTGGGGTTTGAATCCCCGGCAGGTGGAGGTCCAGTGGCATTCACTCTAATTCTAGCCTCCTCGGTTTGAGTCTTTGCTCCTCTAATTTTATTCTTGCTGACTCTAGAGCTAACTCTCTATCCCTATGAGTTGCACCTTCTGCTTGGCTAGGCTGGCATAAAGGTGTATCACTTGCCAATAGTTCTTCATCAATACAATGTTGTAATATTTCATTCACCAAAGTCCACTTTTTATCCGCGTCATTTAATTCTAGGCCAAATTCCTTGCCTAACAATACTAAATTAGACTTGGTAAGTTTCTTTATCTCTACCACTGAAGGCTCCCTTGCCAGTCTCTGCATTTCAGATGACATCACTAATAAATTTAGCTCCTAGCCAAAGAAAAAATTAAAAAATAAAAATAGGAAAAAACAAAAATTTGCATGGCCCCTAACACAAGGCCACACTAACCTTAATCGTGAAGGGATCCAGCTGGGTGTCCAGTCAGTGCAAGAATGTCCTTTGCTAGATGAGCTGGACCCTAGGCTAGCACACAACCGTTCTGCGGAAAACAAAAAATTTTAGTTTTGGCACTCAAGAATCTAATTTTTTACAATTATAAAGTTCCTCCCGGACTGGCCAACCACTTGTTATAAATAATATTTTGTGGTGGCTTGCTATGGGGGACTGGTACTATTAAGGGGTAAGGTCAGTCAGAATAAAGATGTATCTATTTGGGGAGATCAGTAAGGCCCGGCCCCCATGGAAACTAGAAGTAGTGCTGACGACTTGGCTACACAACAAGGTCAGTCTAGGGAATGATCAAGATCTCCTACACAGGAAGAACGATACTCTTATAATTCATGTACTTATTTATTAACCCCTTAACAGCCCCCCATATACATTCACACCAATAACAATAATAATAATAACTTTACCACACTACCTTACGTTAAAAGCCTTGGTCCACATAAGCAGGATACAAGGTTTTACACAGAACACAAGCTAGGGTAAAGCTCTACTATTGAATAACTTGAAGTTAGAGTCAGCTTAGGGTAGGGGACCACGTGGTTCCAATGGGACCTCCTTTAGAATAACTAGTAATATAAACCCTAAAAACACCTACTACACAAAGAATATACTACTCTACACATAGAACATGAGTATGCCAGAGATTGAATAATGTACTCAGTATACTTATCTTGAACCAGACACAGAAATAAGGAAACGAAGAGGAAGGAGGAGGTAATTCCTTTCACCACAGCCAGCAACCAGAGAAGACCGAGTCTCCGTCTCCTTCCCGCCCAGCTAGCTCGCTGCCGGCAGACTGCTCAACTAATCGTACCGCGGCCCTATACCAAGTTTACTCAGGTTTACTTTACAAATGATTAGAAAGTATTAGTAAGCATAGTTGGTGCCTATGTTATTATTTAATAATCAACCCCCAGCTCAGTCTTTAAATGCTCTTTGAGAAACAAGAATAGTCTTACGTCTGGCAGGGAAGATACAAACTGACACATCGAGTTGCGTTTTTCTACTCTAACGTAGCTTATTTACTTCAATTTTGAACTCTGGTTTCCACTGAAGAACCCAGGGTCGTAACACTCCTCCCCCCTTCAGAGAAAAAAAAACATGTGACTACTAGAATAGTAGTCATATTTCTTTGTAAGAGTATTCAGAGAATAAAAAGAAAAAATATATGACAAAAAAAAATCAATCAAAAACAACAATTTCTCTGCAAGAAAAATACAAAGGAGTTCTCTGAAAGAAAAAAAAACATACACAAAAAAAAACAAGGAAGTAAATAATTTGGACACGGAATATTTAATGTCACAGGAGAACCTAAAAAAAAATAACTAAAGCATGACAGTTGGTAAATGGCTTCCTGGCTCAGATGAATGTTATTCAGGCAACCAGGACAGAGCGTCGGCTATCATGTTGAGCCTGCCCGTAAGGTGGGTAATGGAAAGATTAAAGTCCTGTAGGTACAATGCCCACCTGAGGATGTGTTTATTCTTCCCCTTCGTCTGAGTCAGGAAGACTAGTGTGCTATGGTCTGTGTACACTTCCACTATATTACCTGTGAGGTAAACTTCGAACTTTTTACATGTTAACACTAGTGCCAACGCCTCTTTTTCTACCACTGAATAATTGCGTTGCACCTTGTCGAATTTCACAGAGTAATAATATACTGGGTGTTCCACCTGATCATCCACAGTTTGCAACAACACTGCACCAGCACCCGAGTCAGACGCGTCAACATGAATTTTAAATGGTCGGTCGAACCTTGGACTAGCGAGCACTGAGGCGGAAGCTAAGATCAATTTTAAATTTTTAAATGCATCTGCACAGTCTGATGACCACTTAAATTTAACGGCTTTCCGCAACAAGTCTGTGAGAAGAGTGGCAACACTGGAAAAGTTCTGACAATAGCGTCGATAGTACGCACACATACCGATAAAACGTTGAATGTCCTTTTTAGACTCAAGCACGGGATACTCCAGAATGGCACTGATTTGATCTTGCTGAGGTAACACTTTTCCTTGGCCCACTTCATAACCGAGGTACGTCACTGTGCCTTGGCCAAAATGACACTTTTTGCATTTAAGGTCAGATTTGCATTTTTCAAAACTGTAAACAACTGGCGTAACCTAGCTATGTGGTCAGCCCAATTACTATCAAAGAGCACAGTATCATCTAAATACGCCCAACAATTTGGCACATTAGCGAGCAAAGAGTTCATTAGCCTCTGGAACGTGGCAGGGGCATTACGCAAGCCGAATGGTAACACTTGATACTCAAAAACACCCTCGAGTGTCACGAACGCAGTTAGTTGTTTAGCACGTTCAGTGAGTGGGATTTGATAATACCCCCCTCGAGAGATCGAATTTCGAGACGTACTTGGCGTTTCCCAGCTTGTCGATGCAGTCCTCGAGGAGGGGCAGCGGGTAGGCTTCCACAATGGTCACCTTGTTGAGCTGCCGATAGTCGGTGCACAATCGCCAGGAGCCGTCTGGTTTGGGGACCAGACGGCCAGACCAGAAGGCAGGGCGAGCACCAAGAGCCCTGGCTCGACCAGATGAGGCCGTGCTGGAGCAGGAATTTGACCTCTTTCCGTACGATGGCCTTCTTTTCCAGACTCATCCGGTTGGGTTGAAGGCGAATGGGGGTGTGGTCCGTCAACTTGACATCATGGTAAATGGCCTCAGTCTGGGTCGGGACCTCCCAGAACAGACTGGAGAATTCATCAAGCGACGACTGCACCTCTTCACATTGGGCCATCTGCAAATGGGACAGTCCCTCCTCCACAGTTTTCACAGAACTAGAATTATTGAGAATGAGATTAGTTGGGTCCCCAGAACAATCATCCCCTCCCTCACTGGAAATGGAAACATTGGTTAGTGCAATGGGCCTTGGGCCCTGGAACTTCTTCAGCTGATTCAAGTGTTCGAGCATTACCTGGTTACGCTTGTCAGAGTGCCTCACTTTGTACGTGAGGTCCCCCGTCTTTTCTGTCACAATGTAGGGGCCTTTGTACTTGTGGGACATAGTGTTCCCTAGTCGAGGCTTTAATACCAGGACAGGGTCGCCAGGCTGCAATACCCGCAACTTAGCCTTAGCATCTTTTCGTTCTTTCATCTTTTCCTGGGCCTCCCCAAGATACTTTAGTGCAGCCGCCTTGCAGTTCTTGAGTCCTTGAAAGCTAACCTTTCCGTTAACCTTCGGTTAACGTTACGTTCCCTAACAGATTCTCCTGTAACATTTGCAAGGGTCCATGAACTTTATGGCCAAAGACTAACACAAAAGAAGAATAACCCAGTGAACTTTGTAACCCCTCTCTAGCAGCAAACAAAACATACGGCAAGTTCTCACCCCAGAACGTGTGGGCACTCTCGCACGATGTCTTCAACATCTGCTTCAGAGTTAGATGGAACCGTTCAATTACCCCCTGACTCTGTGGATGGTATGGGCTGGAAACCTTATGAGTTATTCCATGGTCCTTAAAAAATTGTTAAGAAATATCAGACTTAAAGTTAGTACCATTGTCAGTTTGCACGACCCGAGGCAGTCCAAAAGTGGAAAAAAATTGCAACATACGAGCAACAACAGTCTTTGCTCAGATGTCCCTTACAGCAAAAGCCTTTGGGTAACGGGTCATGTTACACATCATTGTGATTAGGTAAATATTACCAGACTTAGTTCTAGGTAATGGACCAACACAGTCCATTCATCATGGACATGGCTAGTCTCTGAAAATGGTTGAAAAATCTTTCAGGGTCTGACTGAAAATTCAGGTAAGTTATGTTTTTTATCAGAATGCCTGGGGTTTGAGTCCCCAGTAGGTGGTGGTACTATTCTTGCCGCCTCATTTTTGAGCCTTTGCTCTTCCACTTTAGTATTTTGTTCTGCTACTCTGGCCTCTTGCTCTGCCAGGCTTAACTTGGCTAGTGTTATTTCTAACTCTGTATTTCTACTAGCTACACTTTCCCCTGAACTGGACTCACATAAAATTGTATCACTTGGCACTAGTTCTTGGTGTATATACAATGCCGTAAAATTTCATTCACCAAAGTCCACTATTTATCAGTGTCGCTTAACTTGAGACCAAATTCCTTGCCTAACAATACTAAATTTGCTTTGGTGAGCTTCTTAATCTCTACCACTGAAGGATCCTTTGCCAGTTACTGCATTTTAGATGCCATCATTAATAATTTTAGCTCCTAGCAAAGGAAAAAATTTAAAAATAAAAATTGGAGCAAACAAAAATTTGCACAGCCCCTAACACAAGGCCACACTAACCTCAATCGTGAAGGGATCCAGCTGGGTGCCCAGTCAGTGCAATCCTTTGCTAGATGAACTGGGCCCTAGGCTAACACACAATCGTTCTGCGGAAAACAATAATTTTTACTTTTGGCACTCAAGAATATAATTTTTTACAATTATAAAGTTCCTCCCGGACAGGCCCCCACTTGGTATCAATGGTGGGCTGTACTATGGGGTATCTAGTATTAAATGGATGTAGGGGCAGTATTTAGATTTAAGAGTTATCAAGTATGGGAGATCTAAAAGGCCCGGCCCCCAACAAACATACAAAAGTAAACTTATAGTGGCTTATTACTGTAATTGTCAGCCTAGAGGTAGATTGTAGATCTCCTACACAGGAAGAATGGATTCTCCTTTAACTAACTAACTTATTTATTAACCCCTTAACAACCCCCCATATACATTCACACCAATAACAGTAATAATAATTACTTTACCACATTATCTTATGTTAAAAGCCTTGGTCCCCATAAGCAGGATACAAGGTTTACATTGAGAACAAGCTAGGGTAAAGTAGTACTATTGAAGAACCTGAAGCTTGAAGCAGCTTAGGGTAGTGAGACCACGTGGTACCCTAACACAACACAACACAACTCTAAGGGGTACCCAAAACACTGGCAAATACTACCCCAGGTCTACACCAATCTTACAATACCAGAGTAGGCACAATTAACATTCTATACTTAACTTAGACACTAGACATAGAAATAGGTAAGGGAGAGTAGAAGGCAGAAGGGGAGAGGCGCCGAGTCACACAGTCCAGATGTTTACACCTCGAACGCCAGCAGAGAAGACCGCATCCAGCGACCAGATCAGGGGTTCCCGAGTTGTGTGGTGCCGGGAAGAGCCTAATTGATCGTGCAGCTATACACATTACAATCTTCACCTATGTATCATATTGTTTACTTTACTCGGTCTAGTGAAAGTTAATAATTACTACAATGTTATACTTAATCCCGAACAAGCTCAAGAGTCTGAATGCTTTCTGAGCAATCAAGATTCGTCTTACGTCTGGCAAGGAAGATACAAACACCAACACCTCGCCATGCGTCTCACTAATATAACGTAGCTTACTTAGCTCAATTTAACCTCTGGTTTCCACTTGAGGAACCCAGGGTCGTAACAGTAGTCTTGGGAATAGTATTTTATCAAATCACTTCATTCTTTGGGGCACACGTGAGGAACACAAATGCGAACAAGCCTGAATGGTCCCAGGCATACATGCAACTGAAAACTCACACCAAAGAAATGACTCGAACCCATACTGCCAGGAGCACATTGCAACTGGTGTACAGGGCACCTAATCCACTCGACCATCACTACCGGACAAAAGCTGATGGTACCTGAGGTTATTTGCCCATCAGCCCGCCTGCACTCTGATGGGTGTCTTGGGCATAATATTTTATCAAATCACCTCATTCTTTGGGGCACATGTGAAGAACACAAATGCGAACAAGCCTGAATGGTCCCCAGGCATACATGCAACTGAAAACTCACATCCCAGAAGTGACTCGAACCCATACTTCCAGGAGCACATTGCAACTGGTGTACAGGGCACCTAATCCACTCGACCATCACGACCGGACAAATGTGATGGTAGCTGAAGTTATTTGCCCATCAGCCCGCCTGCACTCTGATGGTGGTCTTGGGCATAATATTTTATCGAATCACCTCATTCTTTGGGGCACACTTGAGGAACACAAATGTGAACAAGCCGGAACAGTCCCCAGGCATACATGCCACTGAAAACTCACACCCCAGAAGTGACTCGAACCCATACTGCGAGGCGCACATTGCAACTGGTGTAGTAGGCATCCTTCAGTCTCGGCAGACTATGGAGCTGTGCCCTAGTTGTCAATCCTGGTGCAGCGTCTGGTGTGATTGATGAGGCCAATCCGAGAGTGGCAGTCCATCCCACACCGTGCACAAACGAAGTCCGATTCTGGTCTGTCTTCCTGGCTACCGGCTTTCCTTCTCTGTCTCTTTGCCTCCGATTCCTTGGCAAGTGACTCCTCGAACTTGGAGAGACCTCTTTGAACAGACTGCCTCCAGGCTGAACGGTCTGCAGCCAGTGTCTCCCATATAGAAAGATCGACGTCCATGGCTTTCAGGTCCCTCTTGCATACGTCTTTGTACCGTAGCAAGGGCTTGCCTGTTGGACGCTTTCCCTGCATCAGCTCTCCATACAGGAGATCCATGGGGATCCTGCCGTCGCCCATTCGCACAATGTGGCCAAGCCAGCGCATTCGTCTCAGCATTGTGTACTTGCTGGTGATTCTTGCTCTCCCCAAGACGTTGTTGTTTTTTCACCTTGTCCTGCCAGGTGATGTCCAAGATGTGTTGAAGGCAGCGCATGTGGTAGGCATTCAGCTGTCTTTCCTGACGGGTGCTGAGTGTCCAAGACTCACTGCCATAAAGGAGAGTGCTCAGGACACAGGCTCTGTAAACCTGAATCTTAGTATACTCAGTTAGCCTATTGTTGGCCCACACTCTTTTTGTCAGTCTGGACATGATAGTAGATGCCTTACCGATGCGTTTGTTTAGCTCCGTATCATGAGAGAGGGAGTCAGAGATTGTGGAGCCCAGGTACACGAAGTCCTGAACAACTTCCAGTTTGGAATCAGAGATGCCAATGTCAGGTGGGGAGTCCACTCCTTGTCCCATGACTTGTGTTTTCTTCAGACTGATGGTGAGTCTGAAAGCCTGAGAGGCCTCGCTGAAGCGGGTTATGAGCCGTTGGAGGTCTTCAGCTGAGTGGGCAGTGACTGCTGCGTCGTCGGCAAACAGGAAGTCGCGCAGACACCTCAGCCGAACCTTCGTCTTGGCTCTCAGCCTGGCGAGGTTAAAGAGCTTTCCATCCGACCTGGTCTGGAGGTAAATGCCTTCCGTGACAGATCCGAAGGCGTGCCACAGCATGACTGCGAAGAAAATCCCGAATAGGGTTGGAGCCAGTACGCAGCCCTGCTTTACTCCACTTCAGATGTCAAAGGCGTCTGATGTTAGGCCATCAGAGACCACGGTGCCCCTCATGTTCTCATGGAAAGATCTGATGATGCTGAGGAGCCTGGGTGGGCATCCGATCTTGGGGAGGATCTTGAACAGGCCATCCCTGCTGACGAGGTCGAAGGCCTTTGTCAAATCTATGAAGGCTACGAAGAGTGGCTGCTTCTGTTCCCTGCATTTCTCCTGCAGCTGTTTGAGGGAAAAGACCTTGTCGATGGTGGACCTGCCAGCTCTGAATCTGCATTGTGATTCTGGATAGACTCTCTCTGCAAGTTCTTGGAGCCTCTTCAATGCGACTCGAGCAAACAGCTTTCCAACAATACTGAGGAGGGAGATTCCACGGTAGTTGTTGCAGTCGCCCCTGTTACCTTTATTCTTATACAGCGTGACGATGTTGGCATCCCTCATGTCCTGTGGCACCTCTCCTTCTTCCCAGCAGAGGCAGAGAATTTCATGCAGCTCCATGAGCGGGCTACCTCTGCAGCACTTCAAGGTCTCAGCAGGAATGCCATCTTTGCCAGGAGCTTTACCAGAAGCAAGGGAGTCTAGGACATCACTGAGTTCTTCCAGGGTCGGTTCGCTGTCGAGCTCTATTAACACAGGCAGACACTCAATGGCGCTTAGGGCATCTTCGGTGACCACATTGTCCCTGGCATATAGCTCAGAGTAGTGCTCGACCCAGCGCTTCAACTGCAGTGTCTGGTCCTGAATCGCCTCGCCAGTGGCAGATTTCAGAGGAGCGGTCTTCCTCTGGATTGGCCCGAGGGCCTGCTTGATGCCGTCATACATTCCCCTTACATTGCCTGTATGAGCTGCAGTCTGTATCTGGGAGCAGAGCTGGAGCCACTAGTTGTTGGCACATCGCCTGGCGCTCTGCTGCACTTTGCAGCGGACGGCCCGAAGGATCTGTAAGTTGCGCTGACTTGGGCAGGCTTTGTAGGGTGCCAAGGCGTTTCTCTTCTCTTCGATGAAAGGTGTCATCTCTTCCGAGTGAGCCTCGAACCAGTCTGCCGACCTGCTGGTCTTCTTGCCAAAGGTGGATATGGCAGCGTTGAACACAGCGTCACTGAAGTGCTCCCATCTTTTACAGGCAGTGACCCCAGCTGGGCCAGGGAGACCTTCCTCGAGCACACGTGCAAAATCTTCCACCTTGTCCTGGTTGCGGGTCTTGGTGGTGTCGATGCGAGGTCTGCCCTCGCAACTGGTGTACAGGGCACCTAATCCACTTGACCATCACGACCGGACAAAGGATGATGATAGCCGAGGTTATTTGCCCATCAGCCCGCTGGCACTCTGATGGTAGTCTTGGGCATAGTATTTTAATTAATCACCTCATTCTTTGAGGCACACGTGAGGAACACAAATGCGAACAAGCCTGAATGGTCCCCAGGCATACATGCATCTGAAAAATCACACCAAACTGGTTGAAGAGAGAGGAGGAAGAGGAGGCAGGAGTAGGGCGAGGAGGATGGAGAAGGAGGGCGAGGAGAAAGAAGGAGGAGGGCGAAGAGGAAGGAGGAGGAGAGTGAGGAGGAGGAGGGCGAGAAGGAAGGAATAGGAGGTCGAGGAGGAAGGAGGAAGAATTCCAGGTAAGAGGATGAGGTAGAGGAGGAAGGAGGAGGAGCAAGGAGGAGTAGGGCGAGGAGGAAGGAGGAGTAGGGCGAGGAGGAAGGAGGAGTAGGGCGAGGAGGAAGGAGCAGGAAGGAGGAGGGCGAGGAGGAAGGATGAGGAGGGCGAGGAGGGAGGAGGTGGGCGAGGAGAAAGGAGGAGGAGGAGGAGGGCGAGTAGGAAGGAGGAGGGCGAGGAAGGAGGAGGAGGGCGAGGAGGAAGGAGGAGGGCGAGGAGGAAGGAGGAAGACGAAGAGGAGAGTGAGGAGGAAGGAGGAGGATGAGGTCAAAGAGGAAGGAGGAGAGCGAGGAAGAAGGAGGTGGAGGAGGGCAAGGAGGAAGGAGGAAGAGGGCGAGGAGGAAGGAGGAGAAGGAGAGCGATGAGGAAGGAGGAGGAGGAGGCGAGCGAAGAGGAAGGAGGAAAGAGGAGGAGGGGCTAGGAAGAAGGAGGGCGAGGAGGAAGGAGGAGAAGGAAGGAGGAGGAGGGCGAAGAGGAGGAAGGTAAGGAGGAAGGAGGAGGAGGAGAGCGAGGAGGAAGGAGGAAAGAGGAGAGCGAGGAGGAGGGCGAGAAGGAAGGAATAGGAGGTCGAGGAGGAAGGAGGAAGAGGGCGAGGAAGAAGAAGGAGGAGAGCAAGAAGGAAGGAATAGGAGGGCGAGGAGGAAGGAGAAGGAGGGCGAGGAAGAAGGAGGAGGAGGGCAAAAAGGAAATAGGAGGATGTTAAAGAGGAGATTAAGGAGAAGAGCCAGGAGAAAGGAGGAGGAGGAGGTCGAGGCAGAGGAGGAAGGAGGATGAAAAAGAGAAAGGAGTAGGTCTATGAGGAAGGAGGAAGAAGGGGGGAGAGGAAAGGAGGAGGGGGGAAGGAGCAGGACGTCTGGAAGGGGGGGAAAGGGGGGAATTAGATAATGGAGGAGAAGAGGAGGGGGAAGAATAGCAGGGGTAGGAGTAGTACAGGTAAGAGAGGGGAGGGGGAAGAGGAGGAGGAGTAAGAGAAGGGGGATGAGAAGGAAGGGGAAGAGGAGGGGAAGAGGGTAGGGGGAAGAGAAGGGGGGGGGATGAGGAGGAAGGGGAAGAACAGGGGGAGGGGTAAGAGAAGGAAGGGGCTGAGCAGGGGGAGGGGTAAGAGAAGGCAGGGGAAGACCAGGGGGAGGGGTAAGAGAAGGCAGGGGAAGAGCAGGGGGAGGGATAAGAGAAGGCAGGGGAAGAGCAGGGGGAGGGGTAAGAGAAGGAAGGGGAAGAGCAGGGGGAGGGGTAAGAGAAGGAAGGGGAAGAGCAGGGGGAGGGGTAAGAGAAGGAAGGGGAAGAGCAGGGGGAGGGGTAAGAGAAGGAAGGGGTAGAGCAGGGGGAGGGGTAAGAGAAGGAAGGGGAAGAGCAGGGGGAGGGGTAAGAGAAGGAAGGGGAAGAGCAGGGGGAGGGGTAAGAGAAGGAAGGGGTAGAGCAGGGGGAGGGGTAAGAGAAGGCAGGGGAAGAGCAGGGGGAGGGGTAAGAGAAGGAAGGGGAAGAGCAGGGGGAGGGGTGATGGTCACTACGCGCGGGTATAAACACTGTCCCACCCGGGTGATGGTCAGCTGGGTACTAGCTGACCATCGCCTGGTGGGACCCTCAGGACAACGTCGCTGCCTCACCAACCGTTGTTTACTTAATAATATTAATTTAATTCATTAGTAAATTCAGAGATAAATTAATGTAAAACATTATTATCTTATTCTTTATTTTTCTTGTGTATTTTATGAAGATGAACACACCATAGTCATCTACCAAGACATGCCTGTATAATCCAGCGCCCTAACACGTCATGGCAACTCTGTAGGCCTATAGTGTACACGCCCCAGCCGTCACACAGATCCTGTTACACTCCCTCCCCACCTTCCTCTCTTCCCTCCTACCCTCTTCCCCCCTCCTCTTCCCCTTCCTCCTCCTCATTCCCATTCTCTTACCCCTCCCCTCTTCCCCTCCACTTTCCCTTCCTTCACATCCCCCCTTCTCTTACCCCCTCCCCACTCCTCATCCCCCTTCCCTTACCCCTCCCCCTCCTCCTCCCCCTTCTCTTACCCCTACCCCATTCTCATTCCCTTTCTCTTACCCCTCCTCTTGCCATTCCTCCTCATTTTCATCCTCCCCTCCTCCTCATCCACCCTTCTCTTACCCCTCCTTCCTTTTTACCCCCTTTCTTTTACCCCTCCCTCTCCTCTTCCCCTCCTCTCTCCCCCCCTCCTCTTCCCCGTCTGTTACCCCTCATTTTTGCCCTCCTCCCCATCCCCCCTTCTCTTACCCCTCCCCCTCCTTACTGCCCCGTTCTCTTACTTCTTCCCTCTACCCTCACCCCCTCCCCTTCCCCTTCCTTCTCATCCCCCTTCCCTCACTCCTCCTCTTCACCCTCTCCCGTTTACCTCTACTATTTCTACCCCTGCTATTCTCCCCCCTCCTCTTCTCCTCCGTCACTTAGTTCCCCCCTCCCCGAGGTCCTCCTCCTTGCACCTCCTCCTTCCCCCTCCCCCTCTTCCTCCTTCCTCCTAGCCCTACTCCTTCTCTTTCCTCCTCGTTCTGTTCCTTACTCCTCGCCTTCCTCCTCCTCCTTCCTCCTCGCCCTCATCCTCCTTCCTTCTTGCCCTCCTCCTCCTCCTTCCTCCTCGCCCTCATCCTCCGTCCTTCTTGCCCTCCTCCTCCTCCTTCCTCCTCGCCCTCCTTCCTCCTCACCCTCCTCCTTCTTCCTCGCCCTCCTCCTCCTCCTCCTTCCTCCTCGCCCTCCTCCTCCTCCTTCCTCCTCGCCCTCCTATTCCTCCTTCCTCCTCGCTCTTCTTCTCCATGCTCCTCGCCCTCCTCCTTCCTCCTCACCATCCTCCTTCCTCCTAGCCCTCCTCCTCCTTCCTCTCCACCCTCCTCCTCCTAGTTCCTCCTTTCTCCTAGCCCTCCTCCTCCTTTCTCCTTGCTTTCCTCCAATATTTAAGACAACAAAACGTTTTCAGATTCTTTCACACCACTTTCCAGCAACTTATATAATTTATATAAATTATATTAGGGAAAAATACATAAATTATATATTTAAACATGATATTAGTGTTTAGTGGAATGCATAAGGAGTCAAATTGTGTTAAAAAGAGCGATTTTTAGAACATTTGGACAACTACTTTTTTCTGATCATAGAATAACTAAATGTATTTTGAAGGTTTCATTCAGCCATTAAATATCATTCACAATTTATTAATGAATTTTACAAAAAAACACCATAAATTTTATATTTAAACATGTAAAAACTATTTGTAATACATTAGGAACAAAATAGTCGTAGAAAAACCATTTATTATAAAACCTTTGTGTTTGGATTTTGGATTAAAAGTTTCTCAAAGGCTCTCCTGCACCATTCTCAATGCAAGTCATTCCTACACCTATGAGAAGAGATAGACAGAAGTTTTCTATATGATTTGTGTGTGCTGGGAGGTGCCCTGTACACCAGTTGCAATGTACTCCTGGCAGTATGGGTTCGAGTCACTTCTGGGGGTGAGTTTACAGTTGCATATATGCCTGGGGACCATTCAGGCTTGTTCGCATTTGTGTTCCTCACGTGTGCCCCAAAGAAAGAGGTGATTTGATAAAATACTATGCCCAAGATTACTATCCGGGTGCCGGCGGGCTGATGGGCAAATAGCATCGGCTACCATCAGCTTTTGTCTGGTCGTGATGGTCGAGTGGATTGGGTGCCCTGTACGCCAGTTACAATGTGCTCATGGCAGTATGGGTTCGAGTCACTTCTGGGGTGTGAATTTTCAGTTGCATGTATGCCTGAGGACCATTCAGGCATGTTCGCATTTGTGTTCCTCATGTGTGCCCCCAAAGAATGAGGTGATTTGATAAAACACTATGCCCAAGACTACCATCAGAATGCCGGTGGGCTGATGGGCAAATAGCATCAGCTACCATCAGCTTTTGTCTGATCGTGATGGTTGAGTGGATTAGGTGCCCTGTACACCAGTTGCAATGTGCTCCTGGCAGTATGCATTCAAGTCACTTCTGGGGTGTGAGTTTTCACTTGCATGTATGCCTGGGGACCATTCAGGGGTGTTCACATTTGTGTTCCTCACGTGTGCCCCAAAGAATGAGGTGATTTGATGAAATGCTAAGCCTAAGACTACCATCAGAGTGCCGGCGGGCTGATAGGCAAATAGACTCGGCTACCATTAGCTTTTGTACGGTCGTGATGGTCGAGTGGATTAGGTGCCCCGTACACCAGTTGCAATGTGCTCCTGGTAGTATGGGTTCGAGTCACTTCTGGGGTGTGAGTTTTCAGGTGCATGTATGCCTGGGGATCATTCAAGCTTGTTCGCATTTGTGTTCCTCACGTGTGCCCCAAAGAAAGAGGTGATTTGATAAATTACTATGCCCAAGACTACTTTCAGAGTGCCGGCGGGCTGATGGGCAAATAGCATCGGGTACCATCAGCTTTTGTCTGGTCGTGATGGTCGAGTGGATTAGGTGCCCTGAAGGCCAGTTACAATATGCTCATGGCAGTATGATTTCGAGTCACTTCTGGGGTGTGAGTTTTCAGTTGCATGTATGCCTGAGGACCATTCAGGCTTGTTAGTGTGGTGGGGTGTGTGGTAGTGTGAAGGGGTATGTGGTAGTGTGGTGGGAGTGTGTATTATTGTGGTGGGGTGTGTGGTAGTGCAGTGTGGTGTGTTGTAGTGTGGTGGGGTGTGTTATAGTGTGGTGTGGATGTGTGGCAGTGTTGTGGTGTAGTATGGTGGGGTGTGTGGTAGTGTGGTGGGGTGTGTGTAGTGTTCTGGGGTGTGTGGTAAGTAGTAGGGTGTAAGACGCACAGGTCATTTTTTTTTTGGGCGGAGGACCCCTGTGCGGTGTAAGACGCACAGGTAATTTTTTTTTTTCAGGCCAGAGGACCCCTGTGTGGTGTAAGACGCACAGGTAATTTTTTTTTTTCTGTGCAAAATATCGTGTCTGTAAGCCAGGGTTTTCAGGTAAATTTGGGGAGTCACAGATTTTAGAAGTAAGGATTTCTTATGATGAAAATAATTTCCGAGACATAGAAGTTTGTTAAGGGCTTATGGAG
Source organism: Procambarus clarkii (assembly GCF_040958095.1). Lineage (NCBI taxonomy): Eukaryota > Metazoa > Arthropoda > Malacostraca > Decapoda > Cambaridae > Procambarus > Procambarus clarkii. The sequence continues at coordinate 60,268,249 of NC_091151.1, forward strand.
AAATTCAAATATCGTCTGTAGCGCTTTAGGGTTTCCAGGAGAACTCTACGGACATATTTTACATGTTTTCAACTTACAAAAATCGTCTATGTAAGCCTTAGTTATTCATGTAAATTTAGAAAGTTATCTGTGTACGTCAGGGTTTTCAGGGGCTCGTACATCACACCCCCCTCCCTCCCCCCTTACCTCGCAATCTCTCGCATCACCTTTATTTACCTTACGCCCGGCCAGCCAGACGCTTCGTGTAGGTCTCCTCTTATCATACTTATCATATCTTATCTTCTCCATAATATCTGGACCGTCCCTCCTCTCTCTCCCTCTCTCCTTCTTCTCCATAATATCTGGACCGTCCCTCCTCTCTCTCTCTCTCTCCTCTTCATATTATTCCCTCTTCCTATTTTCTGACATACTAATATTTTATTCCTTTTTCATTAACCAGTCAGTTTTATACAAATCAACCGAAGCATCTCAATGTAACCTTTAATACTGAAACTGTCTCAGAGACTATCTAAGCTGGCCCCAGCTACCTGCCCCAGGCTATCTGCCCGAGGCAATCATCACCTGATTACCTGCCCTTGTCATCTACCAGTCATTGTCAGCGTTCTCCACCGTAATAATTTATATATATACATTAGGCGTTAATAAAACTTATTTATTTATTTATAATTTATTTAGTCATCTAATTCATAGTTTACACAATTTATAATAAACGACTCATTTAGCCCGAAGTTCTAAGAAGCTCGCTCCTCATTCCGCTTGTATAATATCCGTCCTATTCACTCTTCATCTCTGTAAATAAAGAATAACAGTTTCAGATAGCGTTTACACATGTACAATATTTATCAGACACATAAAACCTCGAAACAAATGTACTCACCATTTTCCGTTATATAATTGTTATAGCCTCATTCAGCCATTCGTCTCCAA